>NW_022990673.1:1233624-1456820 GCF_902827175.1 Gymnodraco acuticeps
CGTGGCACATTCACTCATTCAGCTCGGGATCGGCCTGTTCACTCGAGGAAGTCATAAGGAAATGCAGGGAGGGAGAGAACTAGAGAGACTTAGGGAGGAACTTAGGAGCCATATATGGGTTGATGGGACCCATGGGGAATCAACTTTGGAGAGGTCTGCAGTTTCTCCCAACTTCTCCTGTGCACTTCCCTCTGCTCTGTAGGTTCCTCAACCCTTCCTGTTCTATTCTAGCAAACATTCAAATCCATCTGTCCACCTCTATCCCTCCTCTTCCTCTACTTTCTATTCCTACCCCATCCTAGCACCCTATACGTTCTCCAGTCTCCTCCCCCTTTGTCCAAAGCGATCCCAGATGTTGCTGAATGAGCGCCAATCCCGTCCTGTCATTTTTTTTTAGCCTCTGTAACAGGAAGTGGGCCCCTCTGGAAAAAAGGAAAGAGGGCCAGAGGAAGAGAGTCGTAGGGTTCAGGGGAGTATTGAAGAGGGAAGACGGAAATGTGCAAACGCACTCTTGCATCTCATACCACATGTGTGCAAAGACACAAATGCATCCACATGCACAACGCCCAAGATATGTAGGACTCCATCTTTTGCATGCATGCTCGAGTTCTCTATTATATAGAAGTTGCCTCTCTATCTCATACTTCTCCCTCTCTTTACCTCACCCATGGGCGTTCCTCTAACCAACCGTTCTGCAAGCCTCCTTCTCAAAAGTTAGCAGGAGGGAGCAGGCCGAGGAGGAGAGATGAGGGGGAAGGGCTTCACATTAGGAAAAATGTTGTGTTAGAGCTTGAGTCTGAGTAATGACTTTCACATGTGGGCCCGGCCTCTCTCCCTCCTTTTTTCTCGTACTCCTTCTCTCATTCCCTCCCTCCCTGTTTCACTTCTCTGTACCCTGCCTCCATACTGTCTGGTTCTCCTCACACTGGCCGCTAGTCTCCTCCAACTGTTCCCTGTCATTCACAAGTCCCCATGGTGATGACAGAGTGTAGACTTATGGTGTCCCCTTTTTTTCTTTGTCTCCCACTGTCTCCATTTCGCTAGTAAGTGGGCTGTGACTGTGAATCCGTCTGACTTGCAGACACATCATCAGATATGAACTCAGGTGCTCGTTCACCTTCACCTTCTGACACTTGTACAGTCTCTCTGCCACAGTCTTCCTTAAAAAGGAGCAGACAAAAGAATATTTACTATGAGACAAAAAGCTATTTTAGCTAAACTCAACTTCCTTAATTGTCTGTTGTGTTGGCTATCAACATCTGTGTTACCTCTGTGATTTCATATTTGAGTCATCAGCATTTGTCAAGCTTTATCTCTCTGCATTCTGTGTTTTCCAGGAGAAAGAGAAGAAGTACATGCTCCCCCTGGACAACCTAAGGTTCAGAGATGTGGAGAAGACCTTCATGTCCAGCAAGTGTGTCTTCGCTCTCTTCAACACAGAGTTAAGGTTTGTTTTGTGTGTGGCTGGAGGCCTCTGTGCGTACAGTATGTGCATGAATCAGAAAAAAGGGAGTTCTGTTCTCGTCACCTGCTTGCTGAAGTTTAAGGGATGTTTTACAAGGGTGGACATGACCGAGGAGGAAAAGGGAGGAGATGTCAGAGTGGTGTTTTGCCCTTCCTTTGACCTCTTCCATTCAACTTTGCCACCACTGGAATTGAAAGGATATCCAGTGTGTACTGCAGCGGGTGTAGTTTTTTTGCCTCCAAGTATATGCCAGGCTGTTGAGGGTAGGGCTGTGTTTGGTTGGTTTATGTGTGAAACAGATTGGGAAAGACTGTGAGAGAAAGAGACAGAGAGTGTTTAGCAGCTGGATCTGACCCAATGCCTGACTGATTGTAGAGCATGTGGGCTTTTGCTTATAATTCTGTGCTGTGTTGCATTTGGTAACACAAAGTGGGTGTGTGTGTGTGTGTGTGTGTGGTGTGTGTGTGTGTGTGTGTGTGTGTGTGTGTGTGTGTGTGTGTGTATGTGCCTTTGCCAATATTTGTGTGTGTGTGTATGTGTGTGTGTGGATATAGACCACAGCATACCGACGGTAGGCTCATTAAGCAGCTAATCAAAGCCAGAGAGCTTGGATCAGAGATGAGGCTGCTCGTGTTTGGAAAGAATTGCTCGACTCACCACAAAAAGGAGGGAGAAAGAAGAATTGGAAGGGTTGAGAGCAGAAAGAAAGCGGGAGAGAGAGTATCAGAGCCATCGGCCAGGAATGTGTCAAATTCTGTCCTTTGGCCCCCCCCCCCTTTCCTGCGCTCTTTCTCTGTTTCTCTTTCTCTATTTGCATGTGTGTGTGTGTGTGTGTGTGTGTGTGTGTGTGTGTGTGTGTGTGTGTGTGTGTGTGTGTGTGTGTGTGTGGCAGACATTGCAGTGGTTTTGTCCCTGTCTAACAGTAATCCAAAACCTCAGGAAACTCCTCAAATCTAAAGCAGCGAGGGATCTGTACAGAATTCCTCAAGATGAGTGAAAAAACTCACACTGGCTCCAAGCTGAGGAGAGGATAGCAAAGGGGATGAAAAAAGTTGAAGTGAGTGATAAATCAGCGCAGAGAACAATTTTAATGTGTGCTCGCTGGTGTATACGCATGTTAGTGTTCTGATTTGAGTGTTATAGCACTCTAGTATTGTCATTGTTGGCCTGGCTCCCCGTCTGTGAGCCACCACACCCTGACGTATTAACCTCACCCATCCTAGCTCAGCCATAAGCTCTCCAACTGACGGCTAAATCGTTCTGTTTCCCTTTATGTTGCTGCAGTCTATCTCTTTTTCTCTTTCCATTTCTGTTGTCTCCCTCACACACAAAGGTTTCACATATTTGAGGTTAATTGCTCTGTGTTCTGAATGTGAGAATGGAACAAAAGGAGGAAAGAAAAAATGGAGTGATTAAAGAAAAATGTTTAACAGATGGGCCGCTGCCTGCTCCAGATCCTTTGATTGTTTCTTACTTTGCTGTGTTGCCATCGCAGCCAAAGCACAGAGATGCTTGGATGGAGTGAAGAGAGAGAAAAGATGGAGTGGAAAGAAGAGCTGGGAAATGTCGAGAAAATAGATGATGGAGATAAGGGTTGCACTAACTGTGGTCATATCAAGCACAGCAGTAGAAATTGATAAACTGATTTATTTTGTGTCTCTGTAGATGTGTGTGTATCTGCCTAGCTGCAAGCGCTTGTGTGCGTCTCCCTCTTTAAAGTCCTTTAGATTTGATATACGATATTGCATTTAAAGGAGTGTATCGCATTTTGGAAAAAAACGTTCAAACTTGTTAAACAATTCTTCTTCCTTCAGTGGTCTGTGTTCAATCTGGTTCCCAACACAGGGTTCACTCTGGTGAGGCCCTTTTAATATAAACTCAATGACCTGTGCTACCCCTGTGTCAGGCCATTTACACAGGATGCAGGAGGAGGGCAAAGGTCAGCCAGTGCTCCATTTATATAAATGTCCAGTGTTAACACACCGTCAACTGGACCAGGCTGTTCTGTTCATATTTGTGTATACATGTTGCATGGAGGGTTCTGGCAAATAATTGACGAAATTGTTTTCTTTACAATTTATTTGTAACATTGCGCACAGTTAAAACAAGAAAGTCCATAACTAATTATTATTTTTAAACAAGAAATGTAAATTCAAAATCTTGTCAATGGGCCATTATGAATATATATTTTCATTTTTCAGGAAACTACGCACTAACTAATAGTAAATGATTGGCCTCCTCTCAAAAGTAATAGCTCAAAAAATACGTGATAGTTTAACCGTCTGAATTTGACAATGTTTAGAGGGAAACACTTTACTTGAAACTACTCTCCTCTCTTTCCACAAGACCTGAAGTAATACTTGTTTTGTTTCCACTGGAAGTTAAACCGGTGAGAAATAGGAGACGTTGCATAGCTTTAAATAACTAAAGACATTGTTGCTCTAGCTTAAAATTATTCCACACATTGGGACAAAACCCTGGCTACATAACTTAAGTTGCCAGGGGAAGAAAAACACAGTAATAACCAGTCATTACTAAAAGTTCAGAGTTGCTTTTTGGGTAATTCTTGTCTTATAGGCTCATTCGGCACTTCTGTGTTTATTACTCTGTATTGTGAAAAACACATTATTATCCAAAGCTTGGAGATGTCTGACAATGTTGCACTGATTTGCAGGAACGTGTATAAAGACTACAAAAGCCTGGAGTTGGCGTGTGGCTCTCAGGAGGAGTTGGACAGCTGGAAGGCGTCTCTGCTGCAGGCCGGAGTTTACCCTGAGAAAGTCGCAGTTAGTACTCTGACCCCCAATTCAACCTAATTAAACCCCACCCTGACCTTCAGCTGTGGGGAGCTGCACCTCTCTGCACCTTTAGCGTTTGTGTCGTATGCCCTCATTGACTTTGCTCACCTTAATCCCTGACAATAACCCTGTACCCTTCTCTCCATGTTCCCCCTTCTCTTCCCCTGCCAAAAGCAAACACTGCAAGTCCCCCACCCCTTCCATCTCGCTCTGTCGTTGGCTCTTCAGCACAGCATTCTTGGCCCATGATGTCACTACAACATGTGTGTGTGTGTGTGTGTTCTAGTCTGTTTCTAATCAGCAGTTCCTTATCCCTCACCCACTCCCCCTTTTCTTTCTTTATGCCCCCTCCTCCCTAACCCCCTCTCCTGTGCTTCCCCTATTCTGCTCTCCCTGGTCCTATCGTAGTGGCTCAATAAAAAAAGCATAGAATAGATTAGCAGATTTGGAAATACACATAAAACAAATCGTAAATGCTTCACAAATCTGTATTAACGTTATTAGCTTAGTTTTTATATCACTCTATAGTATTTATCCTTGTTTAAAACACATGAGGACAATCTTAGAATTGTACATGCTCCTTACTCCATCCCCTCTGTCCTTCACCTAGGTGGATGAGCAGGGAAATGGAGCTCCTGAGAACTTCATAGACCCTCAGTTGGAGCGTCAGGTGGAGACCATCCGTAACCTGGTGGAATCCTACATGAGCATCATCTATAAGACCATCAAGGACCTCATGCCAAAGACCATTATGCACCTCATGATCAACAGCGTAAGACAGACCAGACTCTTTAACTGTTTTGAATCATTTTTGCTCACCACAGTCCAACAAAATCAGCACATTTCTTGTCTCTCAAACCCTTAAAGTGACTTTGTTTGGCATCAATCTTCCTCATTACTTTTCCATATGAATATATGTTTCTTTACAAGTCTTCACCAATTTGAAACACTATTTGATCATATTTCAATGAATTAAAAAAAGAAAGGGGAGACCAAAGGAAAAAAAAGACAATGATTTGCACAACGCCTTCAAGAATTTGGAGCCAAAGTCCCAAATCGGACTAAAATATCACTTTACAAACTCTTACAATTTGACTGGTCACAGCTGTTAATAATCCCTCTCCGTAGGTGAAGGAGTTCATTAGCTCTGAGCTCCTGGCCCAGCTCTACGCTCTGGGAGAATGCTCAGCGCTGATGGATGAGTCAACGGAGCAGCAGAAGTACCGGGAGGAAGTTCTCCGCAAGCACGCCGCCCTGAAGGAGGCGCTCGCTGTCATTGGAAAGTTCTCCACCTCTACCTGCACAACCCCTCTGCCTCCACCTGTAGACTCCTCCTGGATACGGCCCTCCAGGTACAGACATATATAAACTACAGAGATGCAAAGGTACACTGAAAAATATTAGGTTCAACTTAATATTATAGCTTTCAACTAACCTTATACAATTATGTTTAATTTGTTAAAGGTGGGGTATGTCATTTATTTCAGATACACTTTTTGTTATATTCCATGAAATGCTCTTAACATCCCGATAGCAATGAATATATTAAATGCTTTGACAATAAATACATAAAAAAAGTCATCTGTGGAAGCCGTGGTACTGTAAAAAGCACGACCAATCATTTTAGCCGGCCCGGCTGGATGGCCTACCTGCCTGTCAGCCTTCCATCTCGTGCACAAACTTATCTCGTGCCCTCATTGGTCATGTGCGCGTTTGTGTGTGTTGGAGGAGGGGCTCTGTAAGGAAGTCTGAAGGAAGAGGCAGATTTTTTCCGGTTGTGTATTTTCAAATTCTAGCGCACTCAAGCTGGTTTCTCCAAAATGGTAAGTTTCAGAAACCGGCTCGAGATACACTTTTTGTTATATTCCATGGAATGCTCTTAACATCCCGATAGCAATGAATATCTTAAGTGCTTTGACAAAAAATCCATTAAAAAATGTCATCTGTGGAACCCAATCCGTTTAGCCGAGCGGCTAAACGGATTGGATTGCCGCCCTGTCTGTCAGCCTTCCATCTCGTGCACGCACAAATGTATCTCGTGCCCTCATTGGGCGTGCCGTCATTGGGCGTGCCGTCATTGGGCGTGCATTGCGCATTCATGTGTGTTGGAGGAGGTGCTCTGTAAGGAAGTCTGAAGGAAGGGGCGGATTCTTTTCGGCTGTGTACTTTCAAATTTTAGTGCACTCGAGCCGGTTTCTGAAACTTACCTACCCCACCTTTAATACATTCAATTAAAGTTTCAGTTTTTCAGTGTACATTCAGAAAACTGTGCTACCTCTACCTGTCACTCAAAGTTCTCTTCTCCACCTAGCCCGACACTCCCTAAAAAGACCAGTGTCCGTGTTCGAGGCCATGCCCCATCCGTCCCTCGAGTGCCCTCTAATGCTTCTTCCAAGAGCACCGACAGCCTTCAGCAGATCGCTAGGCAACATCACCGTGCTCCACCTAGTGTGCCAAGGTGACTCTGAAACCACGCCATAACCTCGCTACTTTATGATGTCCTCCAGCCTGCCAATTAAACATGCACTGGCTTATATGCATGCTCACGTACACACAATGAAACCTTGCGCTACAGGGGCAGAGGGAATTGTTATTTGAGCTGGGTGGGGGTCTGCTGGAAAATGTGTTTCTCATATTCTCTTTCCCATCAGCCTCAGTAGACTTCTCTGTGCAGCTTTCTACTGGAGCCAGAGACAACAGGCTGAGCACTCTGTCAAGTTTTCATCTTTCTCTCTGCGCTTCATCCCCCCTTTTCCCTCTTTCTCCTAGCATGAATTTGTTTTATTGCCCTTCCCCAGTTTCTCTCATGCAATAACCGTTATTTTCCCTTTTTCCCCCCCACTTATTTTTCTCGTACATTTCTCCCCTTTCACTGGTTCCTCCCCTGCTTTTGGCCGGTCTCTCCTTTTTCTCTCTGCCTCATTTCCTCTGTGCTCTCCAATGGTTCTTTAGGTTCTTTCCCGCATGGTCTCCCTCTTTCCTTTGACTCTTTCCATCCTACTTTATGCCTCTCTGCTTACTCAGACTGTCTCCCCTATAGAGATACAGTATGTGGGGGCATCATTTTTGTTTCTAGACTATATTTATAAAAAATCACTGTAATGTCTGTTAATCCACGAGATCATGAATTGTTTAACAATCTTAATATGGTGCAGTATTACAGCAAGTTAAAAATAATATTGCCAAATAAAAATATGTACAAGGAAATATGTGAGAGGGAACAATGAACCCTGAAACACAGTGCTCCAACATTTTGATTTGCTCATCTCCAAATTTCACATGAAATCTTTTTTGTTCTGTAACAAACTGCTGTCTTGTGTATATTATAGCTATCTCAGATAACAGTAATATAACCATTATTTCCAAGCTGTTATTCACCAATCATTTTCTCTGTTCTTTTTCAAACACTACCAAACCAATATACTTTTTAATGTAAAGGTTTTTACATGTTTCATGGTAAGCCTTGAGACCAGAGCTCATCAGATAAGTAAAGGCCATTTCCCTTTCTTTTTTGTATAGCTGCAGTAAAGACTTTTGTTAGAAATGTGTACTTTCTTTATTTTTATTTTATTCATTCATTTTATTATACATTTTGAAATGTTGTTTTTTCCTGGCAACAGCAGAGTTAGCTGCAGTATAACTACACTTATGAGGGATCAGACAATATCTCTATATTACATTTATTTTGTCTGCCTTTAAGTAGAACCAAGCACATCAATGGTGGGTCGTAACAACTCACAAGAACAAGGCACAATATTGCATTTGTCACTCCTTGTAAAATATATTTCTGGACTGTAGTATGCAATACTGTGTGTTTTGGTAATCTTGTTATATTATATTCAACATTATATTAATATATTTAATCTGATCTTCTCTCCAGGAGGCATCTTCCAGCTATCCCAAATGTGAAATAACAGTATTTTCTACTCAGAACTCCATTACCCATCGATACCAGTGATCCTCTAAACCTCAGCTCGCTGCTGCTCAGAGACCTCTGCCCTTTGTGATGTGTCCTCCAGCTGAAGCTCTGCTGGGCTTCTCTCCTCTGGGAGCTGCCGTCTGCTAATTCACTGAGTCTTGAGCGGCCTGTTTTGTACATAATACCATTGGCCATAAATGCCGGAATGTGCTCGTCTGTCTGCCTACTTTCCAAGAGTGCCTGAACCTTGTGTAAATAGAAATACCAAATTTGAGTTATTCTACCTAAACAGAACGCACATGCACTATTTTCAATGTTTTTAAATAAACAGGTTATATTTTTGAACATGAATCCTGGTTTCTCTTATTTTAGGTTTTCTGTGGCAGTAATCAATTCTAACACTTTGTTACAGATTGTTTTTATCTGTGGTATTTCTACTTTGCCAAATCACTTTACAGCGGTCGTGTATGCCAGCAGTTTGCTAACTACGGTCAAAAGATGTATAGAGGCCCTTGTGGTTGGTGTAAGGGGCCACTGCATAATAATTACAGCTTAATTTCAATGTCACAATCAAACACTATTTTCCTTGACAAGAATTAATCGGATAATGTTTAAGATGAAATATTATGAGTTGGTATTTCTGCTCCAAATGTAGATAAATAAACTTAATGTTGGGGACTACGCCACTTTAAACATTTAAGAAATTGCAAAGAGAATGAACTTTTTGCAAGCCTTACAATAATAATGTGAACTGTGATATTCTACTAATGTTCTTTTACAGAGTTCTGTATTTGTTTCGTTTGTGTGTATTTCATAATCAGTGCACGAAAAAGGGCCAAGACAGGCTCCAACTACAATTCAGTATAGTGGGGAAAACCTAGTGCATTGACCAAGAAACAGGCAGTAGCCTACAACTCATCCAACTAAAACAGGAACAAAAATCTTACAGGATAGTTTACCCCTCGACTCCAACTGCAGTCTCAAAAGCAACCCGGCCCTGGTGAAAGAGACATAATAAAATACTATTTTATCAAACCGTAATATACAGCTTTATCAAGAATTATTTTGCACGTTTATATGATGTTTTAGATTTCTTTATATTGGATGGGGATTTTATTTGTCCTTATTGTGTATTCTGTCTCAGTCTCAATGGGATCGAATGTGTTTTATTATGAGTATGAATGTGTTTTAAAGTAGCCTAATTCTATTGTTTTTTATTTTGGACTTCATTGTTTCGTTATGTCTGGACAACTGGACCAAAAATAATTTCTCTGTGGGATAAGAAATTGAATCTGAGCTAGCCTACCAAAGATATGTTTCTTGTTTAGTGTCCAAAGCGCCTATTCAAGGTTTAAAAGTGGTAGTTTTGGCTTATTATACAGTGGCCCCTGACATTGAATTGATTTTGGTGTCTTATTACCAATATCCATTTAGCCTCCAATCAATGTAAATAAAACCTTATCAAATAAAAACTTTAGAACTCATTATCTACATATACCCAAAAATGTATTCTGGCAAACCTGGACTGTGACGCGGGGTTACTACGACGCACTTCCAAAGGAACCTACAAAAGCTTCCTTTGCTTGTTTGTGGAAGTGCGGTTCTCTGAGGGGAAGGGAGGACGCAGAGTCACCGGCAGCGCGGCTGAACTGTGTGTCAAAGTGGGGCTTCATCTGCGGATAAATGGCGCCACCACAGCGGGCAAAACCCAGAGCAAGGCCCGCTGTAACATTTCAAAACAAGCCGGGGAGAGGAGAGGCGAAGGTATGACACCTAGCGTCCATCACACATACTGTTTTACTGCACGTAAAGCTCCATTCCATTCCATTCATCTCTAGTATCAAACTGTACTCGTCACTCATGACATTGTTTCACAAATAGTAACCTTAACAATTATTTGTATTTGTAGTGAGTTGTTATGTTGTGTAAAGGAAAGCCATAATCAAAAGAAAAACATAGCGTTTTGTCTTGTAACCTAACGTTAGCTGATATTCAAACAAAAACAAAAATAAACAAAGGTTACTACAGTTCCAGTCTTCTTCACATTGGATGTTGATCAAAAATAAGTTAGCGACATGGAGGTGAAACGTGTTACTATTCTTCTAAATTAAATAGTTAGTGTGTCAAAGCAGAGCACTACTGCTCTCTGTGGGCTGAGGTTTGTATTGTAAAGCAGCACGAAAAATGCAACAGGTGGTTTTCATTAACCGGCAACGTGACGTCACTGCGGGGTGTGACCGGAAATGGAAGACATTTTTGTGTTACTCACATTTGGAAGAAAAAACTGGAAAATATTACAAAACTGAAAATATAGTTACGGCTTGCATTTCATTAGGGCTGTGAATTGACATTTTTCCTTATGGAATAATCTGGCAATCTTTTTTTTCAATTAATCAAATTAATTCATTTAATCTATGATATGACCATCACAAAGTCACAGAGCCAAACATGACATCTTTTAATGTCTTATATATTCCCGATATATACTTAAATCCTTGTTTTATGACAAAGAAGGGTAATAAATCATCTCAGTTGAGGCTGTAATCAGAGAATAATGGCAGTGTATCAATATTTGTGCACGAAGAATTACTAAAACAATCGGTTATGAAAATACTTTTTTCTCCCGTTTATCGACTAATGGATTAATTCTTTCAGCTCTAGATCAACATTTGTAACCTGCTGTCCATGTAAAATAAACTTCTGATAATTCCTTAGAACTGTATTAAAAGAACTCACACAGGGTTAAACTTTCTTTATTGCCCTTCATTTTAACTTCAAATGTTTCATTGTAACATATTTTGCAATTCCCTGGGTTAAACACGTTGGATCTGTCCATTTATTAACAACATCAAACTGTACACAATCTATAAAAACATAGAAAAATCCCCCACATATATTAAAATATCACTTGTATTAAATTGCTGCAAGCAAAACTGGAATATCCAGTAATGTAAGTTACCATTGCATGTCAGTTGATATCTTCCATTACATGTCTGAGATCAACACTTTAAAGACAGTAGCAGCATTAAAAACATCTTAGTTTTCACTGTAAAAGTATAAAAAGTTGTAATGGCTGTCAGATGTGGACCAAAGTTAACATTTGTCAGTTGAAAGCAGCAGCATAATACTGCATACTGACAGTTATCCATATACAATTCTCAGTTGTCTTGCAGCTTTAAATGTCAGCTATACACCTGTGTGCTTATCTCTGCTGTGTCCATTAGTGAAGGAAGTGACTGAGATCCTCTTGAATCTCAGCCTCATCCCAGGGTCCTTGGATGTTGTCCTTGTGCCTCTGCAGTCTGACTAGCAGCAGGGGGCAGAGTAATGTAACGCTCCCTAAGGCCAGGGCTAAGAGCACAGCCCCCCCTGGCCATTGGGACCCCAGACCACCCACTCCCGCGAAACACACTCCTACACACACCCCTGTGAAGTGGCTCGGGGCTTTCTCCCTGAGCCTCTGCAGCAGGCAGGG
This sequence comes from Gymnodraco acuticeps, assembly GCF_902827175.1. Taxonomy (NCBI): domain Eukaryota; kingdom Metazoa; phylum Chordata; class Actinopteri; order Perciformes; family Bathydraconidae; genus Gymnodraco; species Gymnodraco acuticeps. Next base: position 1,245,282 of record NW_022990673.1, read on the forward strand.
CCACAGGGCAAACACCAGCAGGGCACAGCTGAGCATGGCGAAGGTGTGCAGAGCCCCAGGTAACCTCGAGGCCAAACACACAGAGGCAAACAGGGCTGCATTCAGGGAGAGGCTGCCTGGGGGGGAGGGCTGGGCGTAAGGGAACGACACCAGGTGGGCAAGCAGCATCATGGCAGACATGGCGTACACTGTGTCGGTACTCACAGACTCTGTTAGTGTCTTCAGAACTGGCGAGAAGCCAAAGGTAAAGGAAAGAAAAATAGTGGCACTCTGTAAGTCAGCTAGACGGGTCCGCGGCTCACAGCCCGACTGCACTTGAGACGTCAGGGCTTGGTGCAGTCCGTAACCCAGCAGAGCGCAGATAAGGCTGCTCCATAACAGCCTCTCAGGGGACAGCTGACCCTGGGAGGAAAGCACAACATAAATGTATAATTATTGTATTTATTTATTTATTCAGGAAGGTGATAGTTCAGTATTTTTAAGAGGAGTTATATTACCTACAGTAGATATCCATCCATAAAGGTTTGTCGCAATATTTGTTTGTGTTATTGTGTGACTTTGGAAATTCAAACTTACTCTTTAAAACACAACAGTCTCAACATTCAGGTCCCCATGTGAAAGGGCTGTCTGTCAGCAAGGTAAAGCTTTGAAAATATTAAAAATATATTGTACACTTCAACTTATTTTTTTCTTTCGTGCCTTAAATACATTTTGCTGCTGCCCGTGTCCACAGCAGTACTTTGCTTAGCTCCCCGTGCCGGCACAGCTGCCTGTTTCTTGCCAGCCACCATCTACGTTAGGTAAAACAGTGACTATGACTTCGTACCTTATACAACTCCACTCCAAAATCTGAACTATCCCTTAAGGCACAGTGTGTTCTACGAGACAGTTTTCTAAAGCTTTACCTGCTCCATGTAGAGCCAGAGGGTGATAAAAATGGCCACACAGGACAGCTGCTCTCCGACAAAGCCTGCCTCTTTCACCACAGTCCAGTATCGGTACTGTCGGATGCCCTCATTCCTGCGTAGTTCCTCCAGGAAACGCTGGTCCACATAGTTGTCAGGGAACGGCTGCCGCTCCCACAGCACCTTCCTCCAGGGCACAGCTGGACCCGGGGCTCCGTCAGGCCCCATCACCCTGATCACACACACATAAACACAGTCACATTTATGAGCAATAATTGTACATATCCCCAGCTCAATATCCTCTTAATATGACACATATTATTATGCTTTCATTATTGCGCAATCACCTGAAACTAAGTATCGTTGTTATTGTGAATATATTGAGAAAGAATACAAATCAATATATGTATTACATGCGGTATACATTTTACAGTTTTCATTATAAACAGCAAATACAGTAATGATTCCATAATAATAAAGTATTTTAATAAAAGAACATGTATGGATAGTAAAGAATAGACAAAAGGGAATCTGGATCTCTCTGGATCTGCTAAACAATTAAACTACATTTGAAATGCCTAAATAATAAAGAGGTAATAAAGGTTTTAATTTGTGGTCAAACAAATCAAGATTTAAATTAAGGAATCTAGTTAGATTAGATGCTACAGAATCCTACACACTGGATCTTTTGAGTGCGTCTTGTGCGTTATGATAAGGTCAGATACTATTTTACAAGGGAATTATTGCTCATTGTAGCAGGTGGACGTCAACGTTTAACAGATGAATCAAAGGTTGTTTTTTTCAAATGTTGGCTTGTAAACTAATGAGTTATGTGTCATGTAATTTCTGTATCTAATGTATTGATTTAATTAAGAATGGGATGATAACAGGGTTTTAACTTTTCACTGGCAACCAGTGCTGCTCTGCTGCTAGCATGAAACTATCGGTACTTCCGGCTGTAGCACGATAATAAAAGCACACATATACCAGACGTACATGTGTGTTTATGAACACGAATACATTGATGATTGAGTTTAACAGTCTCCACACACATCTCTAAAGGTTTTCCACCTACTTGAGCTGGGATTCTGTTCAGCGCTGATGCTACAATCTCATTCTGTCACAAAGCCGGAAGATAAGTGAGCAGTGAGCACTTTATGAGAGCTCTCTGCCAGAGACGCCCCCTGTGGGTGGATCATCAGAGAAAACACAACAGCATCTGTCAAATGTATACTGATGATTTAGATTTTATTAGATTAGATATATTTTTATTGATTCTAATGCAAAATAAATAAAATAGAAAATTAAAAAACAGTAAAGATATACATATCCACTGTAGAAGATAAACAAAACAGTGAATATATACATATCAATAGTTTAAGATATATGTATTTAGAGTATATCTATTGAGTACACAATATACAAATAAACAACTTCATATTTGTTACACTTCGTTTATTTGTTTTAACATGAAAATAAATAAAAATACGTGTATTTTTTCGCGGAAACAGACAAATGAAATCAAGTATGATAAAACAATATAATGATGCCTCCATTAAAAAAAACACAAACATAAAACAACAAAAATAATCAAGATTTTTTTGCACAAGCTTGCAAGCAAATTCTATGGGAAAAGTTTAAAACACAATACTACAACCTCAGGGAGCCCTGCTAAAACACACATTTAATGACTGGTTGTTAAACACTGCTAAAATCCTTCCTAGGTCTTCATGGTGCCAATCTTATCTTTTCTAAATGTAGTGTAAATCTGATCCAGTGTTTTTCATGAGGCAGGTCATTTGACTGTGCCCTAGAAAGTTGATCATCCTCACTTTGCATACCAAAAATGTCCTCCTTTTGTTTTTGTTTGACAAGGTGGCGGTGTTGGATATTCGTGGCCCCTTCTCTGACCAACAGACCCTGAAGTCTGCAAAAATGTAATGTATAACTTGTTCACATGTCACTGAAGGTTTGTGTCATATTGAGTGTGGTACTCTTCGATAACCCTCATCTATATTCTTTCAAACAGGAGCAACTCAGTGGAAAGGCCACCCAAGGCCTCCGTCTCCTTTGTGACAATACAGGCCGCCTGTAAACCTCACAGGTCGGAGTCAAAGGAGCCACAAACACCAAGCACCATGGTAAATTCTTCCTACTGAAAGAAACCATGGTTGGGAACCTAATTTTAACCTTGCATTTCAATTTAGAAGATAGAACAAGCACATTTCTTACAATGGCTTAGCCTACATTTTCTTACAGATGTTAACTGACGCTTCGTTGTCTCTTACATATCACCCATCGTTGATTTTAGTTGATGATATCATGTGTAAAGGGAGACCAGGTTTCCAGAAGAATTGGGTCATCCACACAGCGTCTGATAGGCCAGTAAGTGCCTGTATTTGAATCAAAGTGTAAAATTGTTAGGAAAACAAGCCCCAAACCACTTTCTCTTTTTTCAGTTCTCCTAGGCTGCATCCGCTGTGCATGGCGGGGGGCTCGGTCTCTGCACTGAAGGAGTGTCTCATCATCAGAGCTCTGCACCTCGAGATGCACAAAAAGAAACCAAAATGTGCCAAAGCTAAATAATTTGGTCACTTCCACTTCGTCTGAACTGCTGTATGCTGAAGAAGCTCCAGCTCCGCTACAGGTATCTACACAAAAGTTTGATAGGATGTCTCTAACGTTACAATAACCAACATGTTTAAACATAGTGGAACACAGGAGTCAGAAAAAGGTATGACTGTTTTATTTGTTTAATTTATACACATTTACAACTACAGGACATAAGTTGAATAAATATTTGTTTTCACGTCACATTCCCTCCAACTCCACCTCTCCTTCGGGGTAGTAAAAAATACTCAGTTCTAAAGTTGAACCAGAAACTTTTGACACTCTTCTTCTCAGTAACATACAAATATTTGTTTTCTTTATTTTTGCAGAACTCGGAAGCACATTAAAATCCAACACTACATACTTTTAAATTAAAAACTGCAAACCACAGTGAGATAATGGCGGGCAGAATAACAATGAATGGTTGAACGCACTTAAACAAAGGCATAGGATGATTATTTTCTTACACTCAAAAGGCATCACATTTGTTATTGCAGGGAGAAACAACATGTACGGCAAAACTGTGTAAAAACTGTCTTACTTTCAACTTAAGGCTGTTGAACTAGGCATGAACTCACTGTGTGTTCTTTATCTTACAGCTCAGGTTAAATCAGAAGATGGCAACATGAAGCTTCCAGGAGGGTAGTGGGTTACCAAGTTTCACCTGTGAAGCTCAGAATTAACAATAAAACAAATTCTCTCAGCAACCATTTTGAAAATCCACAGCAGTGTCTTAATACTTCATTCTTCTTTTAACCAATGACAGACAAATCTCTAGAGCTGCTTCCTTCACTCACACATCAGAACACGTTGTGGACCGGTTTCTGATTGGCCCCCCATTATTGTAAAAACACACTTTGGGGCCCACAGATAATGCTCTAAAGAATATGAATACAAAACACAAGTTGTTCTGTGGCATCAGAGGCAGTGCAATGATCAGATAGCTTGTAATGGTGGCTAATAAATTGTAAATATCCAAAATAATTCACAGATATATTTTTAAAAGAACGCTGACGTAGCCAAGGCAGTAAGTGGCCCGTGCATAAGGAACTGAGCAGTGCACCGATAAAGTAGTGGTAATGCCCTTCCAGGTGTCGGGAAGATAGAAATAGACTTTAGTCACCAGAGAAACAGGCAGACTCCACATCTCCACACAGTAGGTGGCTGTAAGCAGACACCTGCCAGCAGCACCGAGCTTCACAGCGGAGGAGTGGAGCTAGCTGCCATTAAGCCCACAAATCATTGCAAATGAGAGGAGGGCAGAAGTCTTAATGAGATTTGGCCCCTTCATCCATGGCCCCTTGATTGCTAAAGAGCATGTCTGACTTTCAGTATTGGCATGAAAGGGAAAATCTGTCTGAATTTCTAGATATAACAAAAATGTTCAAGGCAATGGAAGAAACACTCAGCTAATCACAAACAACTGAGGCTTCTCTGTAACAGTATCTTTATTAAAGTAATATCTGTCTAGGGAAGACTTGCTGTCTAACTGATTGTACTTCCCACTAGATAATTTCTTCATCTAGTCTATCGCGTATACAAATATGTCCGAGGCAAAGAGGACATTTTTTGCAATTGGCCACTGGCCTGTTAACTTTAGGCTCTGTAAGAAAAAAATATTCATATCATAAACATGCTTGTTATGCTGTGCTTGTCACTTTTTGAAAGAATTACAGCCACTAAGGAAGACTATAAAACAATATACAAGTTTAAAAGAGAGAGACAAAGAGACTTTTTCTGTAGCATGGAGGAGTTTGCAAAGCAGAGGGGTCGACAGTTAAAAGTTCCTGTTCCAAACCAGCGAATCCTGGCCACTAAACTCCAGTGGACCAGGGCAACAACCCTTTGTTATTAATAAGACAAAATGTCTGTTTGTGTATGTGTGGGTGCATAGAACATCTTGTGTTAAAAGTAGGAAACCAGTTGAAAAAAAATCCCAAAGGTGTCTGAGGGCATTAGTTTCTCTGTCTGTCTTTTCGTTCGGGGTGGTGTTATGTGCGGATTTTCCTTTTATCTTCAAACAGTGAGCGGACAAGGTAGACCTGGGTCGCCGCTATCATCATCATAACAACAAGGTTTGTGATGGACCAGAAGTTAACCCTGTCAAAGTTACTCTCCTGGATGTTTCTGTCGCGAGCCTCGAACGCACGCAGCACCGTCTGGATGTGCACACTCTTGCCCAGCCGAGCCTTCACGTTGTTGATGGTGTCCTGGAGGAGAGGAGACACACAGGTCAGGGTGACAGAATCTGAAGACTTTCAACATGAATTCTCCATGACACTAAAATCTTTAAAAACGTACAGACTTACAAAGCAGAGTGATTGAAATAAGAGTCAGATCTCTATAGGAACTTTAAATCAGTTAGTTTCTTATCAAGCTCCACATTTGTGGAATCAGCTTCCAGTTTGTGTTCGGGCGGCAGACACCCTATCCGTTTTTAAGAGTGCGCTTAAGACCTTCCTTTTTGATAAAGCTTATAGTTAGGGCTGATTAGATCCAGCCCCTAGTTTTGCTGATATAGGCTTAGTTTGTCGGGGGACATCTTACTTCTTCCTTCTCTCTGTCTATACCTGTGTACTCTCATGTTCCGATTAACCCAGCTTCCCCAAATGTCTTTCTTTTTGGTGTCTATATACGCCGGGATCCGGAGTCATGGATGATCCTGCGCTCCTCTGTCCTGGATCGCTGAGCCCTGGATCTTGAGTCGTGGCTGTGGTCCTGGATCATAGGTCCTGGATGGCATATCCTCGTGGATTCATCTTCCTATTATACACACATGCATTTCCAAACATTTGGACTACCTATGTTGCAAATGTATTATCTTTTCAATTTACACACGGCATCTATTGCACGTCTGTCCGTCCTGGGAGAGGGATCCCTCCTCTGTTGCTCTCCCTGAGGTTTCTCCCATTTTTCCCTTTAAACTGTGGGTTTTCACCAGAAGTTTTTCCTTGTACGATGTGAGGGTCTAAGGACAGAGGGTGTCGTATTGTCATACTGATATTTTGTACAAACTGTAAAGTCCACTGAGACAAATGTAACATTTGTGATATTGGGCTATATAAATAAACATTGATTGATTGATTGATTGGTTAGGTATGTTCCCTAATTATATGGGAAATCAACTTCCTGCACAGCTGGAGGATACATTTCCTGTCTTTTGAGTGAGGCTTAAGGGACTTCTGACACAAATTACGGCAGTTCCTGTTGAAGAGGTGTTGCAGGCTTTTGTGGCGCAAGCTGAGACAATTGGCTGTCCTTAGCCAATAGGTGAGGGTTCATGACGATGTCTATTCTTGGGACACTCCTTGTGACTTTGCATGTGTAAGGGTTTTTCCATGCACCCAGTTTGGTCTGATTTTAGCAGTGCTGTGCCAACATGTGTTTCCTCACTACAGCTTACTGATGCAGTCATGTACTAGAGACTACAGACAAAGCTATTTTATAACGGTGTTCAACCTTCAGTACTTTTGTAGCTTTGGGATTTTGAGTTTAGGGTTTGTTGCTGCTTGACATTAGTAGCTATCCACTTGCAAAGCAAAAGAAAAAACAATGGGCCACCAAGTTACAGGAAATTCATTAGAAAGCAGGTCTACTCAACCAGATATGGACATGTGTTGCTCTATTTGGTTAGTAGATCAGCCAGAAATACTGCAGGAAAGGGTGGAACTAACAGAAAGAGTCACAGTGATCTGAAAATAGCTGCAGCCGTCATCAAGATAAACATTTTACCTTGCTGTGCAGTGCAGCTTGGTGGAACTACCCTCAGCATTTATATGTTAGACTGCATGCCATTGTATCGACCGCCTGTTGGGTCACTTTGCACCTCCTATGTCATCTTTAGAGCATAGGTGGCACAGTGACAATATCATAGCAAACAAGAGAGGGACAAAGTCTGAAACACCCGGTAAGAATAAAACAACACTTTGAATCAACTTCTCACTAGTGCCATTCATGCTAAGGACGTTCAACACAAACAAACCTTTTGTACAATTATCTATTTGAATATGCATGTCAAGTTAAATATTTAATACATAACACATGGTCTATCTCTCCACCCTCACCATTATGTCTTCCAGCTTCATGTCCAGTATGTCGGTTCCCTGGACGTACGCCTTCCAGTCGTCTTGTTCTTCTTCTGTTTCCATGTTGTCCAGGATCAACTCAAAGAAGATGAGCTTCTCGGAGACAGAGCTGAATGTGTTGTCGAAGCAGAACATGTAGTCTCCATCCACAGTCTCAACACTGGAGGGAAACACAGGTAGTAAGAGCTTACACATGGGTCTGTGTCAGTCATGTCAAGATCACCTATGTAACTCACGTGTGTACTCCATCGGACTTGTGGTAGTCACTGAACAGCACTTGACCAGAAGGAGAGGAAATTAAGAAATCTACATCGAGACCTGCTCCATCTAAAACCTGTGGAAAATGTAGGACATCACACTTGAAAGTTAATGGGACAGAGTACATTTTGAAAACTGAGACATAAAAACAATACTGAAAGATTATATGTGGGTTATTATTAACTTCAATCAATGAATCTTAGTATCAGTATATTAAATGTGGGGAGCACTAGTTTCTCTATCTAGGCCTCCCTTTATTCTACCTTGTGCTCCAGGGTAGACACTACAAATGACGTGTATAATGCTCGGCATGTCTCCCACAGGCAATTTATGTAAAATCCCTGACATCACCTAACTACTACAACCACCAGAGAGTCAGACTCACGCAGTGTAGTACACTGTGTATACTAACAGACAAAACAGGTTCCCAGCCAAATGAACATAGAGGTGTGAGCTACATAACCTGTTGGCTCTCTTTCTCATATACATTATATGGTCATTTATAAGTGGTTTGCATTAATGAAACCTGTAAATGAGGCCCAAAACATGCAGGAAACGATAACAGTACCATATTAAAAGTGTAATGTTATGTCAATGTTGACTCAGGCTCAGGGGTTATCATTGAATTGGCACAATCCAGACATAAATAGGTGGTTTGCTCCGCTTACGTTACAATGTATTACAGTATAATTGTAATTAAGAGAGTGTATATCACCTGGTATTCAATTTCCAGTGAGGCATCCTTCTTCATAGTCTGGAAGAAACACTCCTTGCGACCGGCGGCTAGAGTAAAAGTGAAGTCGCTGTCCATAGACTGAGAGAAGGAAGCCACCAGCACAAACCTGTCCGAAAACAGAGCGACAAACACGGACAGGGCACACGCAATCACCCGGCCTACCGCCATAGCCAAGGCCGCCTGTCTACACGTCCAAAAGAGGGGGAAAAAAAGGTGTTACAGGATCTTAAAAGATGAGTGAGTGAAGGAGAGGCTAGTAACGCAAACTAACTTCTGATAAAATGTTCTGGATATCAATTGACGGGGCAACGCTAAGGACCCTGCCTGATCAAAACAAAAAACATATATTTAGTTTTACTTCAAACAACAACGGATTCATTCTGTTTTATTGGGTTTACTTTGGATTAGATTATTTGTCATCACTAGATCTAAATTAGATACAACAACAAAATTGCAGGCAGATGTTTAGGGCTCTTCTCAAGTTGCACTCTGGGATACGTAGTTTATCTATGCCATGTGGGGTAAGTTGATAAAACGATGGAGTAAAATCCTTATATATACAGTCTATGAGTAAAATAACATAAATTAGATCCTATGTTTTAGCTACAGTTTGCAAGTAATACATTTTAAAAAGTTAGAGGATTGGCTTTAAATATAAATGTGTGATTACATTTTGATAAACATTTTTAAATTAAGTATACCAAAAAAACATCAGCATCAACATACATCTGGTACATCTGTGATACTGGACATGGAGAATTTGTACATTAGTAAACAAAAACGGTACTCATGTTTATCTATATTATCCACATATTATGACATTTCTCCAATGCAAATCATGTTGTGGGAGACATATGGGAAATGGAGGAGGGGTTATTTCGAAGAATGGAGGGGCGAATAATATTTTTGTTGAACTTTAAAAAATATCCCTCTTTCCACTCTTCACCTGAATGGCACGTGGATATGGTCAACATAAAAACAACAACACTGAAACTGAAAACTAGAAGGTTAACATATACTGATACATGTTTATATGAGAAATACACAATACAGATTGAACAATAATGTTAAGATTTATTTCAGTGAGGGTTGAGCTCTAATAACAAATGGCTATATATATTTTGTAATCCCTTTCAGGATGTTTTGAGGTATGTATGTACAATATGACGTTTTTAAGGCTATGAGGCAAAAAGTACACAGTGTACAGATTCCTCCGCACATACCTCATCAAGTGATTTGGACTAGTTGCATATACATTGCCCTTACAAACAACACAGGTATCAGCATTAGTCACTTATTGCAAAGTTTGACATCAGAAGATTGAGCAATAACTGAAAAATATGATTTGCTTATCAAGATATCGGTGACGCGTCCGGCTCCACAGAACAGTCACTCACTTACTTCTTACTCATCAGTCCAGGGGGTGTGTTGTTGAAACCACGATGTTGCTACGTGCTCTGTGATTGGTTGACACATGCTGAGCTCTGATTTGATTGGTCGGACGTGGAGCAGGGGTTGAATTTACCGACGAACAGCGACCCATTTACAGCAGTCGCAAGCTGAAAAAGAAGCGGACAACTGGTCCGCACAATGACAATTAGCATACATCTCGTGAGCGTTTTAGCCACAGAAGACAGTCGTTTACGCCTTTCTAATTAACACAGGGCCCCAGCCAACAAAAACAGCTTGTCTTTGGTTTATTGTGTAGAAGAGTGAGATAAGACAAAACCTCAAAGAGCGAGGATGTTGGTCCCCGCGGGAAGATAATGAAGAGGCTGCGCGTTTTGTTGGTGTGCCTCATTGTAGCTCTCCTGTGCTGGTAAGCTAAGTCCGACATCGACATTGACATTAGTTATGACATGACAGTTGTATCAACAATTGAACCATGTTTTGTGATTATATTCCTGTCCGTCACGTCGCTCTGAACGAGTGTTTTGCCGCATAATATGATTCAGTCATCAATGTTGAGGGGCATGAGTCTCCTCTGCTACACAGCTAACACTCAGCTAGTTACAGGGTGGCTGTGATGGACAGTTGCCTTTTAACCTTTGCATGGGTTTTGTCGGTGCTTGACATGACTGGTTTATGTGTGTTGTTTCAAATGGGTTTAAGTAGGCTAACTAGCCAGCTGTGGAATAGCAACATGGCTAGCTAACCCGAACCACTGAACATGGGCTTTGATAGAAAGCGTTACTTATCTGAAGGCTGGTAACGTTATTGTTGACCAACAATATGTAAAAGGAACAAGGCTCCATTTTTTCACATCAGTTCAAATAAAAAAAAAGTTATTTCCCTGCAGTTTATGCTTTCAACCTTGAATTGTTCCTCAATTAGTAATGTTTTACTCGAGGTAATTATCTGGAAAATGGTTTCAAATCATCAGCAAGACGAGGCTAAAATGATGTTAAAAGATTGGTTAGCCAGTCTACGACACCTAGTTGAAAATAGAATTATTTAATATATTATTGTATGAATAAGAAAACAAGCATTTATCATCATTTGTGAAAACAAATCCAAATATTTGTTATTATTAATGAACGTTTTAAAAAGAAATGAGTGGTATTAAACACGTTTCTTTCAATTAACCAATGAATGTCACACATTACAGGATCCAAAACAAGACTCAACAGTATGGTGAAAACCTCAGTGTAACATTATTACTTAAAAATCAACAGATTTAACATATCCATTGTTGCTTTCTACAATGTAAATAAGTTGCATTATGTGTGTACTTCCTCTTAACTGTACCTGCAGTAAGATGTGACATCTGGTAGATGAACTGTGTCACGACTTTTTTAAATCTCAGACTCATGGCGCAGGTAACAATATTCAGGGTTTAGAATAATAGGATTACCTGGTCCGCCAACATGCCACCTTTAACAAGATCGACTCGGGGGCAGCAACGTGGCCTGCTGCCTGTTGTGTCTTTCTCTACTGGTCATTTCTTTATGATGACCACTCACTGTCACTTTTACTGACAATGAGATGATTTAGTTTTTTGGGAGACTAAACGGTAATGATCGTATCCTCAAACATATTTTAATTCTCATGTTTTATTGAGCATAACAAAAGATAAACAGGAAAAATACTAGCTCACTGAGTCAGACAATGTTAAATACTCCAAATCCCAGACCAAGATACGATTATTTCCGAAAGAGATCAAGCAGATTTTGTAGAGAAAATAAAAAACACAGTTACGTCAGAACAAAGTTTTGCTCTCCCGCCAAAGGATGTGTCCAAAGGATAATTGAACTCAAACTTAAATGGACAAATGAGACATCATCCCTTGGAACAGCTTTATTTGATTGCATATCAGGTGTTTGCCTGCTTACACCTTGGTGCTTGCCTGCTTACACCTTGGTGCACTTTTTCACTTTCCCACCAACTAATGACCATGCAACCACACGCACAGACTTCATTAGTAATGCAAACCCTTTTTAGCGTGCTGCTGTCGGCTTCTCACTCCTCTGTGCCAGCTCTCACACATCCCAGTAGAAACAGGGAATGCACTCCTTTCTGTAATCCAAAGGTTACCAAGGCAGCAGTCTCTTTAGGCAGAAAGGGGCTCTCTATCGGGAGGCTGGTCGTAAAAGGCTGTTGCGTGAAGTCTTGTTCTCTGTTTATCACTGTGAGACTGATGTATCTGCTCATCTAGAGATCTTTCAGCTGTAGTGTCAGATATGCACAGCAGAACATATCCTGTGTGTGTCATGCCGCCACAGTCAGCAACTGTCGGGTCTTAATAAGCTTAGGGTATGCTAGTTTAGGCTGTTGACATCAGCAACACTGGAGAAAGTGTGCTTGTGAACTTGGGAGTTTGTGTGAGGGTGCATATTTCTAGCCATTTTAATTGTCAGTAATGATAGCTCACCACATACATATTTTCTCCCCATGTAGACTTTAACTTTAGTGCCTAGACTTCAGCTGAGTATGGTGTTTGTGCATTTGTGGCTGGAGTAACACATTTTGGGAATTTCTTTGAAACAGTTTCCATCTTTCTTCTTATTCTTTCTGGTGTATACTACCCAAGAGGCAAACAATAAACAAGATCAAATTGTGTGCGGCTGCTGTACTGTGTCAAAAATGTGGTGTTGATGTAAATGATCAGGTGCTCTTCAAGGATAGGGCAATTAGTCAAGTAAGAATATAACTCAATGACTATTTGCTTATATTTAACAGACTCCAAGGTATGTTTGAGGTCTGAAAAAGACACACGGATTGTATCAATAAGTTGACAACCAACATGTTTTGACTAAATTATTGCCATTGACTTCAATTACATTTTATTTCCTGAACAGTTTGATTTTGATCAATGCTTTTGTACAGGAGCATGCTCAAGAGAAATAGCTCGAGTCCTGTCATAATCCCATTCTGTCCCCGTATCTTCTCGGCGTATTAGTGTCACAGCCATTTAAAGTGACTTGGTATTAACCGATGTGTTAACACTCATGAGACAACTTCCTAGCCAAGTGTCTAACTGGGGATGTTGTGTAATATTCTAATAAGTAAAACAAAATTAGCAAAGCATTACAATTGTCTTGAGATTGTGCAGTTCAAATTAAGTTGTCCAACCAGTGCTGTTAAATGTGATTATTGTTTCATTAAGTTGTTGCGCTGTTTATTAATCCATAATGTAATTGCACAGAGGCGGTTAAAGTTGCTCTCAGGTACTGCTGTGTGTTTTGCTTGTTTGTGATGTCTGTTTGACCAGCATCCCAGGAACAGAACACCATAGGGTTTATCTTGCCTAACCTGTTTCCTTTCCTAGGTCATCTATAGGATGAGGCGCTCTATAGGGGCTTTCACATTCCCTTTGTCACTAGATCAGGATTTCCTAACTCACAGCTCCAGCTCTTGAGCAATGAGGTTTTCCAGCACACAACAAATATGTCCAACAATGATTTAGCCGGCTAATGGAGTTTTTCAAATATAGCTTCAGATATATTCCTCTTCCCTACACAAACACAGTCACTCACACCCTTGACGTTGTGTGTGTAGGCAGATGTTGAACAACACTTCTCTCTCCATCTGAACCGTGTACTAAAAAAGTAAGGTTATAGCTTAAAATCCCTCTTGTTAAAAGAACTATGTGCTGACCACATTGTAAAAGTTCCCTTTTTTGGGGCACTTGTTGCATAAGTAGATCCGCCTTGCGTTGCCCATGTGTGCAAGTGACCGTGGAGACTGTTGTCACTGATCACGGATAATCCTACTTGTATTTCCCTCCCAGTAGACACCCCCAGCACCTGTACTGGTTACATAGAAAACTGACAGAAAGAGAGAAGGCTCTGTGTTTGTGGCTGTTCATGCCATGAAAGACGAGGGGGGTTAGAACTTGAAGGTGAAATGGAAGGTAACAAAGGCTGCATTGGTTACCGGCAATGTTGCTTACTAAAGCCCTCTTCTGAAGCTTATAACCCGTTGCCTTGTTGTAACTTTATTATCTTTTGTTACTGTATGGCTACTGTGATGTGCAGCACGTGTGTGTTTTTTCTCTCCCCGTCTTCACGAGGCCACTTCTTCTTTGCTGTATTGTCCTACTGGGTTCCTTGTGAGTGCATTCTGATCTAGGGAGTATTCTTGAGTTTCTGAAGATGCATACTTCTTGTATTTTCCTAGTTTTACCCCATTTCACCCATTTGAATGGCATGTTTTGTATATTCTGACCAAATGTTGAGTCATGGTCGGTTGGTCAAAACAGTGATCCAACCCAACCTAAGGGTATTGAGATACATTGCCGTAGGGCTGCTCGATTATGGCAAAAATCATAATCTCGATTATTTTGGTCAATAATTGATATCGCGATTATGAAAAAACGATTTTCCATTTACTTTGAAAATATCAATTTATTGGAGAAAATAAAAGTGAACACTATGTTTTGACCAGTTGATTACCCTGAACTTTAAATATAATTCAACTGAAAAACCAATTTAAAAAAAAAAAAAAAAAAAAAAAAAAGTAATAAAAAGATAATCGTTTTATTTCGATTACGTTGTTTTCGTAATCGTTGCAAGCCATAATTGCGATTAAAATACGATTCATTGAGCAGCCCTACATTGCCGTCATTTATGTAGTCTGAAGAACGTTGTTGGTGTTAATCTTTAATGAGTTGCAGATGTATAAACTTCTTTGATTATAACTTATTCATACGCCTCTACATACTCTACAGTCTGTCACGCTATGCCAGTCGTGTGCATGTGGACAAACAGAATACAGATAAGACATGCATGTTCAAGTTGGACCCAATGTGTGTTTTACAAACTCATTGCTTTCTCTTGCAGTTGAAATGATCTCATGTAAAATAAGTCAATTAACAATGGGGTTAATTGATGCAGTGAATAGCTCGGAGTCTATGCTGTTTGTTACTAAGATGTTCTCTGATTGGTGTCTGTCCTTAGCCTTTCTTGACAAACCTTCTGAGCAAAGATGTAGCATATCTGAACTCATCTGAATTGCATCTAAAGTACTCCTTTTCAACATTGTAAATTAAAGCATTGATTAACTTGCAAAAAATCGTTTCTAAAGCAAACGAGTGACGAGGGTTATCCGTTAGGACAAACATAACATTTGTCAAACATGACATTTGTCAAAAATAACAATCATTCTCTTGAGCAAGAAAAACCAGGCGCATGTATTTTATTCCAAGACATAGCTCTTTGTTATCCATTCTTTAAGTTTATTCACTCTCCGTTTGCTTTTCAGAGTAAGCAGAACATTGTTATCAAATATTTGCTTGGCTCAGGCTTGTTATTTAATTGATTTAGTTAAAATCCCTTTTTGAATGAAGTTTTGTGGAGTGGTGGAAATATCCCGCCCTCCAAATAGTTTACTACAGACGACATAAAACCAATTTGTTTCCTACAGATCCTCTTTAAAAATCATTTAAATAAAGATGCGAAAACGATCAATCGCCCCAACAGCGCAATTAATATCACGATATCAGCCAAAATAATCTAAACTATATTATATTTTCCAAATTGTGCAGCCCATCCAAATACATTGATTCATCAAAATCATAATAAATAAGTCTATACTATTTGGCTTGCAACAAAATCCTCAAGTTAAAACAACTTCAGTCAATTGGAGACGGGATATAATTAGCAGGCAGTGGGTACACTAGCTCCACCTTGTAAATCTGTGGCTGGACATGAGGTGACATAAACCTTCCCTTTTCTTTAAAGTTGGCTTAGAAACTGGAGGCTCAGTAAGTGAGTCCACGGTTCTGTTGTTGTAGCCGAGTTCAGCCCTAAAGCCTGGCAGCTCTGGTTTTATATGAGGAGACTGAGCCGGACTGGCACTCCAGAGCCCACCATTGTTCCTGCCCACTGGGCGTGGAAGCTGCAGATCACACTGCGCTCGCTCCCAGCTGCATGGCTCTCTCTGCATTACGCTGGCGGATTTGTATAACATGTCAAATGTGAAGTGTCAGTGAGCCAACACCTGATATGGATCCAGGTGGGATGAGTTCATCACGGCGAACACTTAGTGGAGGGCAGGCTGGGCCGTCACCACAATGTCAAATCCAGATTGAAATGAAAGAAAGAAACCCAAATAATAAAAACAGAGGATGCTTGTAGTCATATGATTTATGGGATGTGTACTAATCAAACTCCAGTCACAATGAAGTTTACAACATAGTTTAAATGAGCTGCAACAAGCTCAGGAACAGCTAGATAACAGACCAACAACAGAAATCTGCTTTGTTGTAACAGTTGACCAAATTCTGATTGAAGATTTATGTCTTAAATACAAAACCAACAATCTGCTGTAAATAATATTCAGTTGTTTCTCCATCTTGTTTTTTACTTGCACAACTCAGAAAATCCTTCAGTATGCTAGTTTGAAGTGGATGTACCAAGGTAAATCTCGTTAACCTTGAAAAGTGCTCTTCACTGATATCAACAACATGTTTGCATGTGGGTTTTATGTCACTAACTTTCATTACGATCTTGTAGGTTTGTTAATAGTACAGAGATGATGTTAATTGTTGCTGTTCTCTGCGATGAGCTCCTTAACGGTACCATTTTGCAAAAAGACACATTAAGGTTTGTCTTTATCTTTCGGGAGCGGAATGGAGTATCCTGCGGCTCACATAATGTTTTTCCAGGAACAGGCAGGCCTACACTGAGAGTTGAAAACAGGCCAGTAGCCAGAGGCTCTTTCAGTCAGTAGAAAGAATACCACTGTTTACTGTGTAGGTGAAAAGTATACTGAGGGTGGAGACTGTAAGGTCTTAAGGGTGAAAAGCTGCGTCAAAACACACAGCAGGGTTATTGTGTGCGTTTGCATCTGAAAGAAGTTAATTGGATTAAATATTTGGCGACTGGGCATTCAGTTTGGAACTTATTTTTGGTTGGAAACTGTTGTGCTCATACACGTAACAAATGTTCTCTGCAAATAGCAGTGCAAGTTGTTTACCAGGTGTTTAAATGGGCATCTAAAACTAGTAAAAGCTTAAAAAGTTCTAGCTCAAGTTGTTTAAATGCATTTCAAGATATTCCTTAATGCTGGATTCTATACCACTTAAATCGGGAGTTGTTTAAGTATCTCCTGCTTTCCTAGAAAGAGGCCGTTTTCTTCCCTTCTCAAAATTGCCCTGCTTTCCATTCCTCCCCTCCCCCTCTCTGTCTGTCTGCTCTTTACTGTTTACCTCATACAGCTACCGACCAGCCTGCCTGTCATGCATGTATCGTGTGGTGGTCTTTATCTCTCTATTTCTCTGTTGAAAGACGAGTTTTTCAGAAAGTACCGTATGCCTTTTACTGTCTGGCTGAGGGCAATGTACAGAAAGATACCCTGTCTGTAGTTGACGCACAGAACAAAAGAACATTGTGTTCTAACTCTAATAATAGCATGTTTTCACTTGAGTTTGCATATAAAGGCATACCAATACCATCAAATCTACTTTTCTCAAATCACCGGCTACAAGATCAAATTATTTTATTTCACTAGCCAAAATAATGAGATTTGTATTGGACATTATATTTAAGTTGTCAATATGCTGGGTAGTAGGCTCATTGTTTCAGACTTGCTAAATGTTTAGGTGCTAGTGTATCAGTAATAATGTACTGTTCATATAACTAACTCTCTGTTACCAGTGTTTTTAAAAAGGAAGGAGAAAAGTGTCCTTGCTCATTAGGGCGCCACTGTTTGCATTAGTGAATGTATAGTACATGTTTCGCTATGCTGCAGCACTTAGAACACTGTGTACTAAAGTGAATGTTTGATGAGCTTTGGTTCTCCTGCTGTGTCGGACCATGCAAACATACTGACTGAGCACGCATGTATTGTTTTATCCAGACCCCCCCCATGCTAACCCACACTGTCAAAAGTGGCTTTTCCTATCAAATGACATTATATCACATGACTGCGTCCTTCAGTCCCATTGTCCTCGGCCGATGTTCCTGATGTCTGACTCCCAAGCCTCTTTGATCCCGTCTGACTGGAGCTTCTGTGACGCTTCACAGCCTCCATACTGCCACTGTAGGGAACTTAGGTTTGTCTATTTTACTGCTGGTGAATACAGTGTTTCCACCTGAATTCCTTTAGGGTCAAGATGATAGAATGACTTAATTGTATCACTTAATTGTTTTTGTATTTAAAGGTCCCATGTCATGGCCATTTCTACTGATCATAATTCCATTGTTGAGGTCTACTAAAATAGATTTATATTGTGCAATTTTCCAAAATCGCATTGGTTTCTCATACAGCATCTCTGTATGTGTATTCACTCTCTGTCCTAAACGGCTTGTTGGAGCTCCTGCCCCCCCCCCCCTCCCTATGAGTCCAGTGGCCGTCTGTGAGACAGCGAAACCCAGCCCGAACACACACACACCCGCAGCCTGGCTGGGAGTTTGTGTGCACACCGACTCACAGCCTCGCCCCGCCGTCTCAGGGAGGAGAAATCGGCGGAGCTGCAGCTGAGAAAAGATTGAGTGTGTGTGTGTGAGGAAGTCCGCGGATTGGTCAATTTGGATCAATCCACGGACTTAACGGCTCCGCGGATTGGTCCATTTGGGTATGGGCACGTCACTGTACCCAGGAAGAAAAAGAGAAATCTCCAACGAGGCGTTCAGGGGCAGCATAGACAGGTCTTTTCTGTGTTCGAGTTGTACTCGCTACAGGGTGTACTTTGAGGGTTTGTGACTTTGCAGACCGTTTACATGCAGAAAAACCTTCATAACACATGGGGACGGGTAATAACCGGAAAAGCATGACATGGGACCTTTAAAACTTGGTGTACCGGTTTGATTTAAGATGTTATTTACATTTCATCTATTGCTTTGATGCATTGTTTTGTAATTAGACTGTTTATGCTAATCACTGGCCAAGAGTCCTTAATCTAGAAAATAACACAATGCTCATTAGTTGGTTGTATACTTTATTTGACTCATTAAACACAAAACAATACGCAGAGGCATGCCAACAGCTTTAGAGGAGTCACAACTATCGGTTTGCTCCAAGAATTGACCAAACACTTATTTGCATTTGCGAGACAGTTTATTCACGGTGTATTCAAATCCTTTCTGCCGGTCAAGTCTCAGCCTCAGTTTCATCCAGACCTTAACAGTTATACATAATGTTGTATCTACCTGACTGTGCTTGGTGAGGTTTAAAGGATGTTCTCTAAATTGTTGCATCAGTGATTTAGTGGACAACACAGGGTTCTATTCAGTTATATTTTTGGAGGAAAATGTCCTCAATGTCAGCATGTTAGGTGAACGTGACCCGACAGTAGCAGCAGTCTTTCCCTAACCAGGTGACTTGGCCTACTTGGTGCTACAGTCACTCTTCCAAATAGAGGTGTGTCTGTTCACTCACACTACATCCTTTTAAAAAAAGCTCCTGAAGGATTTGCTTCCGTCACAGGGCCAATAGAGCCAAAGAAGGATCCTTATAGATCAACGAGGTAAACAAGCTTGCATGAGACAAGTTAGTGGCCTTTCATTATATAAGATAACAGACCGTAACTATCTGGCTTCATGAGTTAACAGAATGAATTGGTGTTACTCTGCCAGGAACTACTGGGCACGTGCCAGAGCGTTCATTTGGCATGGCTTTTTTACAGGAATAATAAGGAAGCGACCAATCAAGTTATCTATGAAGTGCTCTTTGCTTTTACTTTGCTAGAACATTGTAACATATTTTAAGCTTTGGGAGCTTATTCTTTATCATGGATGTAATCATCTCTTTTTATTTAAATCAAAGTGTTATGGTAAACTTTTAACAAAGTTTTCATTTACTGTCTCTTTTTTTCTATTTATTTTTAGCAGTGATGGGTTTGCCATTTTGAGACTATGGAGTCTGGCTCGTAAAGATCAACAGATCATTTGTTTTATGACCTGACAACTTTCATTCACATTGAAAAGGGTTAGAGTTAAGTATGGTATTGAATAACATTGACCTGAGTTCCTTACTTGAAACATGCCTGATCACACTTTACCTTTCTGGTAACAAATGTTTGTCGTTAACATAAGTCATGGAGAATGCAACATGTTGTCGCGTGGTGACTTCAGGCCAGGTGGAGGGTTTTCCAGTTCTGTTGGTTCTCCACGTCTCTGACAGCGGCAGTGGCTTTGATGTCTTGGCAGATGCAGCTGCAGGCTGTTTGTAAATGTGTTTACGTATCTTTGAGTTGAAGGCTCCAGTAAAATATATCTTCCATCCATCTTCTCCCGCTTATCCGTGGTCGGGTCGCGAAGGTAGCAGTTCCATCTTGTTGCGACAAATGTTGTTATTTTCCTTCCGAAGCACACAAGGCAGGGAAAGAGAGAGAATTGCAATGGACTTGAGGTTCAAAAAGCATGACATTGGTTATATTTCCACAGCTTTTCAGTTCTTAGCATTGATGTTTATCGCTTTTCACTTGCATGGGGAACTCCTACCACGTGAGGATATAACTATAACTCTTCTAAATTCTAGAGGAAATAGAGATTGAAAAGAAAGATGATTTTACTTTAAGGCTACAGGATGAACCATAGAAAACATCCCATAGTTTGACAGTTGAGACTGATTTCCTGCTCCGTAAGATAACCATTCGCTACCTATATTGATACTTCCCTTGACCCTGCTGTTTGTTGATGGAAATTCCTTAAGTGAAGTCTCTTAAAACAAGCTTCTCTTTGGTAATGATTGGTTAGCATTGTATTCCAACAGCTAGAGGGCATGGCACTGTGCTTGAGTATATATGTACATAAGGATGCATTTACCTTTTTATTACTGATAAATAACTGTAGGATAAATGTTTTTCTGAAGATTGGCTGATGGTCTGTTCCCAAATCTTCTGCGGTCCAAAATATTTTCAGCAAAAGGATGAGGAAAAGGATCAGATGTACAAAAAGTATCAAGAATTTGAAGCAGTCGGCAAAACATCTGGCATTGACTGTTCATTTCTGAATCTGTGCTTTGAGTCCGACGGTCCTAGTTTCAGGCAGATGTCAGAGCCCTCATTGTTTTCATAGAAATATCATGTCATGCCCCAAGCTGGATTTGCACGTTTACATAGGAAGAGGAGTACGGGGAAAGCAGAGACCCACACTTTAGTCTTTGTGTGGAGTAAATGGAGAACATTTGAGGAAACAATATTTTAAAAACTGTATTTCCTGACAGTAAAAAATAACCAAAGTGAATTGCAAAGCCTTTGGATAACTGAGCTAAACCTCCGGAATGTCTAGCCTTTAAAAACACGTGTGTGTGTATACATGTTAGAAAGCTATTACCAGTCCAGCCACTCTGTCTTGACCCAGTAGAGGATGCACCAGAGGGTTATGGAGGATCAGAAGGCTTTACAACAAACTGCTGCTCTACATTTTTCCACGCTACGATGCGAAGGAAAATTAGAACGCATGCGCAAACATGCATACAAACACGCTCAGTCCTCAAAGACTGGGCTTTTAGGCTCTGCCCCCATTTTTCCTCTTAACTGTGACGACATGTTTTCGTCTGGCTGTCTGATGCACTGGCCTACTTTTTCTTGTGAGCCCTGGCACACCTCACTGCCCAACCATCCACCTCTGCCCACTGGACCCTGCATTCCAATTCCCATAATGCAATATATATTTTAGTATGCCAGGAAAAAAATGTCCCAATAAATACATTATATTTCAAACCAACTATGCAAATATACTATTTCCTTCTGCGTCCAATCACATTTTGCAGTTTGAAAGCTAGCGTGCATTTCTGGCTGCCCTGTTCGAACTGACTAGGCATGTGATTTGACAGATCCGTTTATATGAAAACCTTATCTAACTCAGGTCATCATCATCCTCTTTCACATTACTAACCCAGCTCACAGCACCACACATTGTATATTTAATATACCCAAAGTTCAGTTTAATCTTAATATTATTAAGATTAAACTGAACTTGTGTGAAAAACATCACAAGACTGCCTTTTGGAAAGATGAAAGACACTCAAGTTCATAATCAAGATCATTCAAACATAAAACCACTAGTAATTTTTCATCTGACACTTTTTTTTTTCCCCCTCTGTTTTGTCGCAGCAGTTGACACAATGATAAAGATATTTTCTTTAATTAAAGCCAATTAACGTGGGTAAGGACTTAATGTCCATCACATGGTGTCGTTTAGTTAAAGGCACCGAGTGTGTGTGAGAAGCTGGTCTAAGAATTAGGCCAAGACAGGGGACAGCAGCAACTAATCTTCCCAGGCCCAGTTTATATATACTTTGTATGTTGCTGTGTCATGCTATTAGAACGATCAGTGTCAAATCTATCAGGCTCTAAACCAATGAACCGGTGAAGAGTCAATGTGAAGAATACATGGTGATGAGGAGAGAAGGAGCAGCACCCACCAAGGTTAAAGGGAGCACAAATTCACACACAGTCCTCTTTGACACCTCTGAAAATGTCACCAGGCGAACACCGTGCCTGAGAAGAGATCAGAGCATGGTTTGCATGCCATGCAGAGCTCTGGTGATAACGTTTGATCGCTGCTGGCAGATAAATCTATCCGAAGCCTGTTGTCTCTGCAGGTTTTTCCGCTCTGTGTCCACACAGTCTGTTGGTACAGTGCAGTTTATACCATGTCTATTGGTTCTGAATGGTACTTAAGCAAACAGGAAATATCAGAGGATTTGGCAGTTCGGAACCAGCGGAGACAATGTATTAGCCAGACAACTAGCTGTCTGTGTGCATCCGTGAAAAGCTGTTTTGCTTTAGCTGTGTTATTGTGCAACTAAAGTCAGTTTGATGGCACACAAAGTATAAAACCGTTTTCAAAAGTTATGGCCAAGGTTGTAACAGTGTCCCTGACTATAACATACCTCTGTAGTGGTTGGCTAACAGGAGCCTTACTAAATGTGTTGATCCTTGGTTGTCGCCTCGTCGTTCACTTGGTTGTCCATTTCCCCCATACCTGACTGGTTGCCTCCTAATCACATTGAACCTGAAACTGACCTAATTGTTTAGGTTATACCCCATAAACCCAGCTATCAATTCATGATGTTTCACAAAATGCAACATTGCTGGCTCTACTTTAACAGTAACTGTAATCTAGGTTGTTTTTTTTCCTCTTCAGCGCTTGTATTCATTTTACAAAGCGAGTGAGCCGTTTTGTAGCCAGAGAAAGGAATTAAAGACTTTTTAGAACCCCTAGGTGCTTCAGAAGTGGGACAGGAAACGAGGATAATGAGGAAGAGTGTATAGAAAGGCTGCTGACTCATTAGTCTTGCCTCAGGCTCTTCCGTCGTTAGCTTGGCATTAACCCCAGATGTGGCATGTATCCTACAGTAGACACAGGGCTTAACGCTAACTTTTAAAAGTGGTTGCCAGGCTGGCAACCAGGCATCAGCTTTTGGTTGCCAAAACTGAAAATATGGTTGCCATTTTTAGTCACCTTTATATTTTAAATAATTAAGATACTATACAGTTATAAATCAACTTAATAATGAAAATGGGACACAAAAGAATGTTCAAATGCTTTACAATAAGTAATTAACACAATTATTTGAAACCTAAGTGGTAGTAAACTTGTCCACCCTCAATTGCTGGTATACTAAATACCAGTAGTGCAGCTGTTGTCCTGTTCTTCACAGATCCCTCACAAATGAATTAAGCAAGTCACTAATTTATTGGTCATCCGTTGTCTCCCTTTCAAATTTGGGTTTTCTTGACCTTTGTGCTGACCCCCACCATAGATCTATTGGCCCTTCAGCATTGAAGTCTTGGATTGGCCAGACTAATACATTTATAATGTTAAATAAATTAAAACCATTCATAGTTAAGAATTAGATATTAATTATTAATGCTGTAAATTACCTTTTTATATGTCTAACTATATTTAACATGTGTTACCTTTTTATAGAAGTGATTATATTTGTATGCCAATATTTTCTTATGGTAAAGTTTCGTTTTGTACTTTTATTTTGGTAGTAATAAGATCGGGACTCTTATTTTGAAGGAACTTTTACCGGAAGTGAATGCACAACGGAGCAGAATGTTTTGCCTCCCAAGACTTTATCAGTTGCGCTTTATCAGTTGAATCACTTTGAACATTCGTTTGAGATGTTGACGGTTTGGCTGAACTTTTTACCCCACAGTCAAACAACTTAATTTGCGTCGCCATTTTTTGTAAAACAAACACACGGCGCATGCGAGTAAACCAAGCCCCCAGGAAGTGCGCCGGAGTCTGATGAGAATATTCGTGCTGGTCAAACGGCGGTACTACACTTCCTTTAGGTTGCTGGGCCCGGAAACACTTTTTCCCATTGACTTACATTGGGAAAGAGTGGTCTGTAACTCGTTGGATAATTTTTTTCAAACTAAATAAACTACCCAGTATGAACGTTTGTATAGCCCTTATTAAAAACATTCGTTCCTCAAGTTGTAAAAATGTGCTAATAACGTTATTCTGAGATTTATTTTTCTCGGCATTATGAACGCGCATCTAACCCACGGGACCGCGCCGCCCGGCACGTTCATGTTACGTGTTCAGTACTACATGAGTTTCTCTTTACCCATGGATGCACAATAACAACGGACCATATCGCCTTACTGCCAGCCCACGGAGCTGTAATAATGGATATATTGCACATGTTTGCTGTAATTCATCATTTGTAAAATATTATACTACATGGGCTGTATGATGTAAATGTTGTACCGTAAATGTTATATTAAATAAAGTTAATATTACCGACGTAGATTAACGTTCCTGTAGCTTCTTATTGCACTTGCAATTGTTTTAGTTACTTGTGAGCTACTTAACATGAATAATCACAGTTACTATCCTTTTACTCCATCACATTTCAAAAAGAAATAGGCTATTGTTATTTTAAGTCCACCACAGTAATCCATCATCAGCTTTACTTTTTAGATAACGTTTTAACTCACAATTGATCATAACAGGCTTCAACATATACATTTGTATATATTACCAAGTGGTTTCATGTACAACCCACACAAGTATCATGCTAAATGAAGCTCTGTTGCTTGGATATCACTAGATCCTGATGTCAGCGTAATATAAAAGTACATAACGATTGATGTGTAACTTAGCATAATTTACTAGCTAGCTGCTAGCTGCTAACTGCCGCCTCGTTAATATAAATCCAGTACCATGCTGTCATGAACGCGCGGTGCTGTTACGTGTACGCACATTCACGTGCTTAATGTGAACGAGCCTTTTGGGCGGCGTGGTTAAAGTTGCGCATGCTCTATGAGTGCACATACAGGTACTTCTCAGGCATGCCGGGTAATCTGACTGTGACGTTTCGCTCTCTCAAAAGTTGGGCCATTTTGTCATCATGCGCCATTGAGCAACTCTCATAGGAATGAATGAGGCCCCGCCTCCCACGCTGTATCCAGTTCTTATTATACATCCATGGAGTAAACATGCATCGCTTTCTGGCTCCGTAATCACACCAATGCACGTGCAACATCATTCATCAGTATCAGGTTCCGACTGGTCACAACAATAATTAAATATCACTCTTAATGCAACAAATAATTAACATTTATCTATTTTGGGGTGCACATTTTGCTGTCCTTATTTCTTTATGTTAAAAACTGGTTGCCACTGATGGCAACCAAAGACCAAGAAGTGGTAACCTGGCAACCGTTACTGTCGAGCCCACCACACTTAAACATGTAGTTGTTTTCAGTGATCTCTGCATTTGGTGATCATACTTTCCCTTTCCACTGTTGCATTAGATTTAAAACAAAAGTAGGTCACTGCAAGCAAAGCAGCCCCTTCACCTTTTTTTCTCGCTTAATTCTGCTAACCTCGGAATGTCAACACTCGGGTGTTTCTATTCATTCATGGAGATGTTGCTGAGTAGGGGTGGGACATGCGTTATTGACACTTGTTTCACAGTTTGAGCTCTGATCTACACGAAGCTCAGTAAATGTTCCTGAATTTCACAACTTGTTCTAATCTCTGTATTTGATGTAAACACTCTGACGTGGCAGCTTTCTGGTAAACATTGGATCAATGAGTCACTTTGCAGAAATCGGGAGTATTTGCATCATCACGGAAGTTTATACAGGATTGTTTACTCTGTGACAGGCTTAGTTAAACCTGCACTCTGGTATTTGAACTGTTTGTTATCTAGGTGTGTTTACACTAATGTTGACTTGAAGTTATTTTTATAACAAGATAAGTTTGGGGAAATAAACAAAGGTCGTATTGGGTACTGACAGCAACTCTAAATGCACATTTTAAGGAACATATATTACAACATTTTGAGAATTTCATGAATTATTTGCTGATAAATTAATGTGTTTTTCTGAAACTAGACTATGGAACATCAAATACTTGTTTCAGAGAATATTCAGGAACAAAGAGGCCTTGATATGAAATAAGCATATTGTCACTTATCAACATATTCAAAGCATACCAGACATGGTGAGAGTGAGGAAAATATGTAAAGCAATTCTAAGACTTTGTGGCATCTTCGGTAAAGACGCCAGTAGTGATGTTTGGAAGGCTTTGAGGTAACGGATCATGCAAACATTCAACAGAGATCCACACAAGATATCCTGGGAGTACCTTACAGACACAAAGGATTGAACAAAGAGTGATGAAAGCTTGCATATAGGGTCTTGTGGGGAACAAAAATAGATTTAAAAAGAAAAGTCAGCTGCAGCCACTTCGTTGTAAACTCTGTGTGTTGTGACATTATTTTGCCTGTTGGGGGCAAAGAGGGGCTCTTACTAGTAAAAAAAAACAACAACCATTAACAGTAGT
Source organism: Gymnodraco acuticeps (assembly GCF_902827175.1). Taxonomy (NCBI): domain Eukaryota; kingdom Metazoa; phylum Chordata; class Actinopteri; order Perciformes; family Bathydraconidae; genus Gymnodraco; species Gymnodraco acuticeps. The sequence continues at coordinate 1,272,079 of NW_022990673.1, forward strand.
TAGGGCTTTATCTGTTATTGTAGTTCTACTCTGATAGTCGACTGTCAGTTACTGAGTTACTAAATGAAAAACTTACATTTTCACAGACTCCAAAACATTATTGCTTTGACATGTTTTTTTACTACCAAAGGCAACAAGGTATACCAGACTTTAACGCTTGCATTGTGTCCTTGTATTTGACTATCATTTCCTTTTTTAATAGCCTGTTTCATAATAGTTGTCTTCAGTAAAAGATGTGGGCCATGTTGTTGGGTGTGAAGGGAAGTTGAGGAACAGCAACACAACATAGTTTGAAGCTCTGGATCTAAGTTTAGCCAGGAGCCTATATTAGCCTCCTGTGCATATCTATTGCATAGTATCTGTACAGTACTCTGCTCTTAGGTTTCCTTCCCCTTCCCAGACCATTTTGGGAAAGTACATGTGTGGTGCTAACTCGTACAGGAGCAGGCGCACGAGGTTCATCAGCAGGGATCCAAAACAACAACGCCAAATGTCACGTCCTGCTGTCAGAGTCAGCTGTCCCTCAAAAGAGACGCCATTTAAAACATTCACACAAAGATACATCCATCATGGAAAGATACATCAACTCCTCCATTTTGTCATCTTGACCACATCATAGCCAAAAGATGTGGTTTTTCAGTCATTGGTCAAATCGCTTGTCTAATTAATTTGGTAAATGGCATGTTGTAATAGAAAAACATTATACTCACTTACTTACTTTAAGAAAATCATTGTGTGATTCTTATTTGCTAATGTTTATCTATATTTACTACTTCTCCCACTTCTTAGCTAAGCTTGGGAACATTCCTTATTAAGAAGATGTGTTAGTTACACTCTGTGCACCAACAGTATGACCTTCAACTCAGGTGAACTGATAGCTTCCTGATATGGCCTCCCTAACTTCCAGCATTCTCCGTTGTTATCACCAAGCTTTACCCCTCCTTTCTCCTCTCTGTGTTTAAATATGCAACCCAAACTCTGTTCTTCGTCTTTCACTCTGCAGACTGTATGCTCTCTGTAAGACGGACTGAACTTTCTTGCAAGAAATAAAATACGACATAGACAGCTGAGTGGTTTGATCCTCTATCCACATTTGATAAATGAATTCCTATCCCGCCACACATGTCCACTTAGGAGAGTATCTGATAAGGTACAGAGCACACTTTGAATAAGATCCTCTGACAAATGAAGTCTCATCTGGATGTCATACGGATGGAGAGGTGCTGTGAGTGGCAGGACTCCGACGTGCACAGATGGTTGTCTCTGTGTGATTGTGAGCTCATTGCTCATCTCTCCTCCTGACAGCCAGGCTGACAGGGCGCTAACATGACTGTCCATGTGTCCCGCTCTCCCCTGACATTGATATTTGACCTGCTCCTGTTTCAGAATCACATGGTGTTTGCATCCGAGCGCTGCTTCTTTGTGCCTCTTGTCTCTGACGCAAAGTGTTGTCATGCACCGAGTTTCATTTTTGCATTAGCCTTACCGCATGGATTACTTTCCTTCAGGTTTAAACAAATATATGATGCTCATGCCAGTGCCTCTGGTTCCCTATAATGGGTGTTACCGAGGTATTTGATCTGTTAATGTGTTGGGTGTCCAGTTTTAGAAGTGCTTGCCTAACTCGGTGTGTGAAAAGGTCTTTGTTCGAAGCTTCTGCGTTTAACCTAATCGATGATTGACGGATTAGCCTAATGGCTCTAACAGTTTACTGATCGTGTCATTAAAGTTAAAATAATGTAGGTTGCTGAGGTTTGGGATAATCCTGTTTGCGTCATAGCATAGGTAACATGTCAGGACAGACCTACACTTTCTACTTTCTATTTTCTTCACTTAATTTCAACTCTGCTGATAAGGACACCAACTGGCCTCTTTTTCATTTCAGTTCTGTTTCTATTGCACTCTCCTCAGGCCCATTGTTATAACGTGCATATCACATCATAAGTCCTGTATTGACAATATGCTCATGCTTCTACAGTAGCCCCATTGTCTGGCTGATTGTAGATTAGCATGTTAGCCTCTCTCTGTGTCAGCCCTGTTGGCCCTGAGCTCACAGCAGGTAAAGAGCAATGTTGTTCTGCTACTATTCTGCACAGTATTTAGTATTCAAGCATAGTTAAGTGGACAGTAAAACTGTGCAAAAGAAGTTGAAATGAAACTCGTGGCACACACAGATTGGTCTGTTGAGATAAGCTTGGGGGAAGAGACGAAGAAGAGATGACTGGTTCTAAAAATTCTGCAGTTTGCCTTAAGCAACTTAAAAAAAACAAAAAACGACATGAGTGGAATACCACGGTCTGCCTTTTTCTTTATCTCTGACTCTCCTTGTAGAACTCATTTTACTGTCAGTCCTTTGGGTTTGTCTCCGTCTCTTTTGTGAATCTCTGCTTTTCCTTGTGCCGATTCAGCCTCTTTTGCTCTACTGCACTCACAGTATTTTCTTTCCCTTTGCCAACAACGCTTGTTTCAGTTGTGCTCCCCCCTAGGGAAGGAAGTGTTCTCGCTGCGGAGGATGTGATGTAGTACAGCCTCTTTTAAGTCATAATCACCCAATTATTAAAATATATTGTGCTGATGATCTCCTAATCGTCGTTGTAAACAATGATGTGGAAATGGCAACAGGTTGATGCAAGCCTTTAATTATGATATTCTTTCATTGTTTTTAGACCTACTTGTACTGTTTGTACTTGATTGTTTACCGTCTCATTTTAGGTTCCTTTTCCTCTTTTTGATGATTGAAATAACTTTGCATTGTGTTAATACTCGATTTTCCTGTTTTTGTTTCAGGTACCCCGGTCAATATGTGTATTGTTCAGAGCAGAGCTTGTCTGGCCCTGGTCAGTCCGCGGGGGACAACAAAAACCTGGAGGGGCAGGAGTCGGAGCAGGACTCCACGCAACTCAAGGTGTGTTGATGTTTTTTGCGCAGTAACACATTAGGCAGCTTAAATGCCATGAGTGCATATTTCATGTTTCTACCCTCACATACAGTATGTTTAAGAGGTTAATGGTGACCGCAGGAATGAGACATCAGTAGGGAGCTCACTGTAGAGCAGGGGTGTCCAAACTAAAGTCATTTTAGAGCATAATTTACCTACATTTAATTGATTTTGCCAACTTATAATTGAACTTATGAGGCAATATACCTCACTTCTAGCGAGTGGCCCAGCCCTTCGTATATTTTTCTGTTTGTGGCCCTCGTGAAAAAAGTTTGGACTCCCCTACTGTAGAGACACAGATTTCAAGTCAACAAAAAACAAAACGCCATATGTGACCTGCTCCATCGAAATCAGTCGCATTGACCCGAAGACACATTTTGAGTTGTATACACTGTTGGAAAGAGGAGATTCCTAGCTTTCTAATGATATCAGGATTGTTTTTGTACTTAATGTATGTCACATTATATAATGACTCATCATTTTGAGAAAAAGGCCTTCAAAGTTTCCTCCTCTCTGGAATCCATCGATCTGATTGATTATTAGCGGAGTAAATGATCAAAATACTACGGAGGGAAGATATTTTTGTTTGGATTACTGGTCTGGGGGAAGCTCGCGTGTGTGTTTGTGTAATTTTGCGTGTATTGTGTTTGTTTCCTGGAGAAAACACTCTCGTAACTGTTGTTATGCCTGCTGTGACGTCAAGTTACTCCGTTCTCCGCTTGTAATTATGCCGTTACAAGCTTCAAAGTTCTATTTATCATCTGAATTTGCCAAACAAGTTTAATATTCTGAAAGCCAAGACTTTATTTATTTGAAATCAGATGAAAACAAACTAACGGACCCTGCCGTGTTATCTATGATTACTATACGCCTTACATTCATAATTCCAGCCGGAGGGAGGGGGGGCGGCGCTGCGGAACAGCAGAGTGGCCAGGGAGAGACGTCATCTTCCCTTTACAAGCTTCAAAAATGTATTTATCGTGTGATTTTGGAAATAAAAGTTTCATATTCTTAAAGCCAACACTTTGTTTATTTCAAATCAAACAAAACACCCGAACCCCCGAAAAACTTTTTTTTTTTTTTTTACGCAAATCCACGTTTATTTTGAAATGAGCCGTTGCGACTTCCGACTGATTTCGATAGAGCGGGTCACATATTTCTCTTTCATTTCTTTTTCAATGTGTTGTGGAATCTTCTCTGCTGCCACCAATGGGTGTGACTGAAGAAGAAACACAACATATCACTCTTTTCGCATTATCTCTCTACCTTCCAACTGATAATCTTGTTGATGATTGTAACTGTATAGGGCTGAACACCATGTATAGTACACGAAGATTAGAGTGTTTTCAAGGTAAAAAGTAACTTAGAAAGTAGCCCAGTTGAACATTGTCCAGAACATAGGCTTCTCTTTATGAGTCATAGAGGTCAGGTTGTGAAATAGGTCCTGACTTGCTCTGTGGGGTTAAAGTTCAGAGTATACAAAGCTTCCTCAACTCCCTGCTTTGTCTCCTTTTTGCAACGTTGGTGATTGATGTTAAAGACTAATCAATCTTCAGTGTGGACGTCATTCCTCCATAGTGGAAGCGATCTTGGATGAATTTGCCTGAGGTGGACTGATGCTGGCTTTAAATTGAATATGGGACACCCTCAGCTCTTGAGAATGGGCCCTTAAAGCTTTGTGTGTCTGTTCATTTGCATGAGTATTGGAATGAATAATAATTTGTGGAAGTGAGTGTGTTTTGTTGTGCATGTGTGAGCACAGAAGAAGGAGGGTCATTGTTAGAGGTCCAGCAACAAACAGGCGAGCCAGGGCAGTTGGACAGGCCTGGCAGTCTGTCATTGGTGTTGTAACACGGTCTTTGTCCCTCAACAAAAGGCTTTTTCAGAACCTGAGATGCAAACACCTCTTTTGCATTTTACATTTTCACAGAAAATGTATATTTATAATGAAATAATCCATCGATAATGTTGTGCAGAGTTTGAATTGTTGTCCTGTGGCCGGCTTCACTTTTAGCCAATTATATATTTCAATTTTTAAACTGCTTTGTCAACCAGGGAAGTTCCTGTGTGTGTGTGTGTAATGTTTTTTGATTATTATTTCTCTTCTACCTAGGTGTTGGAAGAATGGACGACACATACATCATATGAAATTGGACTAGAGATAGAGAAAGCAGCTCTAGAGACGCTATCACCCCACAATGAACACCAAGAACAGGTAACACCATATACCAGTTCTTAAAGACTCTCAAAAACATCTGGTGCAAATCCTAAAAAAACATGCATCAAAGAAACACACATAGAGATCAGGGTATTTCAACTGTTATTCAAGCAACGAATAGACAAGCAAATGTTCTTTTCTTCATTGCTGCCAACTTATAAAGGATGGTTTTCTATTGTATTCACAACCTATACATTCCACTACACACAGTAATAGGAAGGAGGAACACTTAAGTAAGGAACAAGTTGGTTGTAGTAATGTCCACTTTCCCTACTTTGTGCCTCACAATCTTCCAGTTTAAATATCATAATTGTGACCCAATACATGAATCAATAAAGGCTGTATATATTCTAAGAATGTTGAGGATTTACAGAGAATTGTTGCTAACTTTTTTTAAGATTTTGATTTTCTTCTAAACATAAATGTGTTTTGTGTTGTCTCTAGACTGTGAATGCTCTGGAAGCTGAGGTGGAGGAGACCAAGTCGGACCCACAGTCCGATACTGTACTTGTTGCTCTTGAGCCAGAACCCCACCCAGACCCCCAGGCTGATGTGGAGCAGCAGACTGACACCCAGGACAATGCACAGGAAGTCCCTCTGTCCTCCACCCCAGAACCAGTTCCAGCACAGGGCCAAGTGTCTCCCGATGTCCCGGCCCCAGCAGAGACCCTCAGTGACCCCTCTGCTGCACAACCCAACCTGGACTCACACCCAGCCACAACCCCAGATGAAGCTGAACACACACCTACCTCACAGAGTGCCGGCCAGACCCACACAGGGTAAGCTCAGATTCACTTCCTCATTGCAGAGACTGTTCTCTGGCATAAGAAGTTGGCTTTAACCACAGACGAGTAACATTGGAGAACTAAAACTAGAAAGACATGTTGCTTTCAAGATGGTTCAAGCCAGTTTCAACCAAATGTTGGTATAATGAAGCTACAACTATTTCCATTGCACTTTTGCTTTGATATTTATGTTGGTTTGTTCTGTTCCTTCAGTTTGTATCTTATTTAGTTTGTTTTATTTATTTTACCACTGTCAATTAACTGATCCCAAATGGAGAGAAAAGAGAGCTGGTCTGACAGCCTGGACATTTGAAAGGCACTTCAAGGAATTGGTGACAAGCGTGGAGAAGTTACAAGGAGCTCAACATACACAGTGAAAATGTGTCTAATGGACTTTGGTGGACATTGTGGAAAATCACCTGTGGTGACATGGAACTTTGGCCAAGACAATTCTGGATATCCCCTGCATCCAGTCTTCAAGATCATTATGTCCATCCGATGAAAAGTTTAGATTCAACTCCTCTCCAAAGAACATCAGGACATTTCAAAAAGGACACATCAACGGCACCTCCACTGTTCTCTCCATCCCTTTTGTCCTTCCATTTCTCTCTCTGCTCTCTCCCTACACTCTGTGTCCTCCTATATCCTCTTCCTCTCTCCCGCCCCATCTTCCCCTCTCTACCCTCCCCATTGTGAAGAGGTGTGGTAAACGCCATGTCCTTTCTTTCCCTCAGCGCTGTGCGGGTTGCCAGTGCAGGAGATGAACTCCCAGTAGACAACTTAGTCTTTACTGAGCACTCACAGCATTCACAGTGCAGGGTCATTCCCCCCGAACTGGCAACCTGTGAAAACTCCCCTTTTGGCAGTCCTCTCTTAAGGTGAGTTTTTAACCAGGAAGCCAATCAAAGCGCAGAGACAGGTAATCAAACTACACCTCTCTGCTGTGCGCAACCGTCGACCGCTGGCCTTGCTCTCCACTTCTGCTTTTTTAAAATTATTTCCTTTTTCCATCGTTTTGCCTGCGCACAACCAAGGACTGTCAATTCTGTCAAATACATTGAATATGTTTTGCATCGATGTGTCCAACATTGCTGAGTTCTAACTTGTGTTCTCAACTCTTCTTCTCCTTATTCCTCCACCTCCATCTCTTCCCTCCACCTCATCGGCCCCGTGTCTGTAATATAGTGTGGATGAGGCCGGCCTAGAGGACCAGCAGCCGGACCACAGCCAAAGCTCTGGTTCTGAAGCCGAGGTCCAGTCTACTCCGGGCCCTGTGGACCAGGAACAACAACAACAACAACTACAGCAGCAACAGGAGGCGCAGGACCTGGAGGAAGGGCTGGCTGATTTGGACCAGGAGGGCAACACTTCTCAACACAATGAACCACAGGTCGGCAGCGTGTGGTTTCTAAATATATTTATATGTATTATAAATGTAAACTGAGAAACAGCCAACATCCAAAGCGTTAAGTAACAACTAAATGCAACAATTATCAGTGCAGGAATAACCAGTTGGAGCTTTAATCATAGGCAGAATAACCTCGATATCTTCAGGAACGCAGGCATTTCTACTGTTCCTACGAGTCTCAGTGCCGTTTTGATTGTGGATCTTTTCAGTAGGCATGGGCAGAGACGATGCAGTGCGTCAGGTGTCGTCATGGAAAATGTAACTAATAGATCCTAATCAGAGAGAAACAGACAGGTGGTGAGAAACCACAGCTGTCAGCTTCATGGCATCTTGTATCTCTTCCTGTTAACTAAAACACCTTAAACTGGTGACAAATGTCATATAATATAAAACTATTCTGCACACTTGTTCAATGTTAAGGCACACCTATCCAGTAGAATTAAAAATCAACAGTGGCCTAAAGATGCGGTTTGTCATTTTACATCGTCAGTTCTTTGTCCACTAGCTTTAAGCAAAAACAACGACAGTTATAAATATTCAGTGAGCAAAGCTGTTTTTAGAAAAGGTCAGCTCGTGAATGGTTCAAACTGAAAATGCTGAGTCAACTTGTTTCAGTTGCTTGTTTTATGGTTGAAGGATAACAACAGTGGAGTGTATCCAGGGGGATTAACCTATTTTGGTTATTGTGGGGTATTTAAATATTATATTGCTGTTTTGGAATGAAGATCTAGTGAGTAATGTGTGACTGGTTGTAAATGACTCCTGCCAAATGTTTTTAGGTGTTTAACTTAAAGAGGCTGTCCAAGTTGATGGATTTTTTAGGATCAGACTTTCCAAAATGGTGATTTATATAATCCATCCAAATATTATTCACAGCTCAGTGCATCTCAATGCTTTAGCGGCCAGAGGCTAGCTGACTAACATGCGTGTGTTCGTGACTGGTCAAAGCATGCAATCCTTGTAGTGGATCACTGATGCCAGGATACAACATTAGTCAGAATAAGCAATACTTAGATACATTTACAATGTACTGTGCTCAAGATAACAGGATATAAGGATATTAGGTGACTGTGGTGATGGAGTTAAACTGTCATTAAAGGCCTGTGTGTGTGTGATACCACTGTGTGTTTCAGGCAGGGCAGGGCAATGTTGCCAGAGAGCCTGATCCCCCAGTGCCCCGCAAAGAAGATATCCCCACCTTCGACGAGTGGAAGAAACAAGTCATGGAGGTGGAGAAGGAGAAAAGTGAGCGCATAAATGATTAAAACACACATCTAGATATAGACACTCAGCAGCTACTGAGTGCAATGACCCATTAAGTTTCTGCTACAGAGGCTTTCTTCAAGGCGCCTTTTCTCTCAGACATGGAATATTCTCATAGCATGATGATAAACCCACTATGCTATAACCTACATGTCAGCTGCTTCGTTTTCCTTTTTGCGACTATTGTTTTATCTCCATTTATCATCTCTCTTTTGCTTCCACCCCCCGGTTCTATTCCTGTCCATCTCTCATCTCCCTTCCTCTTCTCTCGTTCTGCCTGCACACGCCATGTGCAGTGTTCAGCAGAGCGTGTGTTTATGGGTGTTGCGTAACCTCTCTACTTCTTCCTGTCAGTGTTCGTAATGTGACTAATGGAACACTCCCTCTGCCCAGGTCAGTCTCTCCATACCTCGAGCAGCGGCAGCCCCCATCCAGTGAAGAAGGTCCAGAAAAACTTCAAGAATAACTACGCCTCTGTGGAGTGTGGTGCCAAGATACTCTCGGCAAACAACGAGGCCAAGGTTGAACACGCATCTTTCCTTCGTTTTTAGCCTACACACAAACACATCCACTACCAGACTTACCGTCCTTCGGTCATGTTTTATCAGCAATTTTACATTTGAGATAGGAATGAAAACCTGGGACAGCAGTTTAGGTTTACATGAAACAATGTTCACTGTGTTTGGCTGTTATATATTAACTAAATGAATTCAACTAGCGATAATGGTTGATGCTAATGTTATCACTCGTTCTTGTGTCTCATGTTCAGAGCACTTCAGCTATTCTCATGGAGAATATGGACCTTTACATGCTAAATCCATGCAGCAACAAAATCTGGTGAGTACACCGACAGACCCCACTGGTACATAAATAAAGCCTGATTCAAGATGTACACAATTCACATCATTTTATTGTATAATTAACGTTTTCTATTTACCTCTCTCCAGGTTTGTCATAGAGCTCTGTGAGCCCATTCAAGTCAAGCAGTTGGACATTGCTAACTTTGAGCTCTTCTCATCAACACCTAAAGACTTTTTGGTTTCCATCAGTGACAGGTATACTCCCACAGTACAATATCAAGTCATATTCAAATTGATAGGGCATCCAGTCCAATGGTTTGCTGTGTCAGTCACATTGTTGCATGTATTGGCAGGGTTTGTTGAAGAAAAGGTAGAAGGAAGCAGCTGGTCAGTACCTGTGATATAAGTCAATTTGATTTGCATTTCACAATATTAAATTGTATTAGCAATATGTACAGCATGCAACATCTTCTGTCATTAAACCCAGGAGGAGCAACTGAGGATAAATCCCTCTCCTGGGACGGAAAGACATGCAATTGATACATAATAAAGAGTACGTAATACAATTACAATATAGACAATTAAGGGTAGGTTAAAAATGGTATATTGAGAATATTTCCTAGGCATAATCATTGCTTCACATGGACTGACACTTCTAACGCATTTAGTTTAATGAACAAGCCATAATGTATACAAAATGTATTATTTAAATTACACGACAGCCTTTGGAATGTCAGTATTTTTGTAATGGCATAAATCCCTTGGCCACTAAACACTTTTTTGTTGGATAGGTTGATTTTGATCTTGATGGGTGGGAGAAAATGTTTAATTAAAGGCGTCACTTGTTGTTATATTAAAAACACCAGAACTGGTTCAAATCACTTTCTTCCTCCTGTATTATCAGCTTTAACTTAAATGCTGGTAGAGTTGGTTTTGTTTGTGTTTTACCATCACCATTTTCATGTGACATGGAGTCACATGAAATGCAGTGGCCTTTACACCCAGCCTTAGAGAGAACATGTGTGATTGAATAACCCTGTAGCCCTCACACACATCTTACCTTCCTCCTGTTCTGTCTGCAGATATCCTACCAACAAGTGGGTAAAACTAGGTACTTTTCACGCCCGTGACGAGCGCATAGTCCAGAGCTTCCCACTGGATGAGCAGCTTTATGCTAAATATGTGAAGGTAATGCTTTTTCTTCTTTCTGATACAATATGCCACTTGTGCGTCTAAATATGAGAAACAGTAACAATGGATACATTCATTCTCATTAGTGAAATGACGGTCCTATTTAATGAATTCATACACATGTTTGTTGAGCTCAGGTGACCCTCTTATGACTTCATGGTAAGTTAGCCATGCTGTAAGCACTGCTGTCAACCTCTCCCTCTATTGTATGAAGACATGGGACTGTGTGCATGACTGAGGGGGTGTGTCCATGACAGAGTGTCACGTGTAAGAACTACAGGGCAGATTGGGCAGATACACATTACTATTTGGTTTAATTATATTTGAGATTTGGGTGTCACAACTCATCGGGCCGAGTTGGTCCACGTCTGCCAGTCTTCATATTGAATCATCAGTGTGTGGCGTGAAAGGATTAGTCGTTTGCTTAAGTTACTATCAGTTGTTTTCATTAAGATTAATTAAAACTCTAGACTTTTTTACCATCCACAAATTCACTCTGAAATACATGTTGCTGTGACGTGTCTGTGCTTTTCTGATCTGTCTGTCCCCTCACATGTATGTTGCTCACTTGATATTCACTTTAATTTCATTGAAACAGTTGATTAATGCTCACAGGATTATCCTTATGTGGTTTGGGTTTTATGTTTGGGTGCTTACTGTGATTCACGTGCTCTATCATGAAATAATTGTGCTGTTCATACTCAAGCAGATTTCTAGAAAGTTTCAGGATTATCTTTTTTGCTTACTCGACTGATCTGAGCAGCTGAACACGTTTGTGTCTTTGTCTGATGTTTAACCTCTGTCCTGAGCGTCTCTCTCGCTCGTGCTTCTTTCCTACTGCTTGTCAGAAACCTCTTTCTAGTACCTTGCCTGTGGACTGTTATGGAGAAATGAGCGTGTACCAGCACTGTGTTTTGTCTCATGTGATAGCCAGACTGTAAGCAAAAAATGCTTGACTTGCTGAATCAGTCTTTACTGATTTCTTTCTCTTTGTTTTATTTCTCTCACCTGTCTTTCTCCTGTCTTCCTCTCGCATCAGATGTTCATCAAGTACATAAAGGTTAGCACTCTTCTCTATCTGTCAGAGGTTATGCTGTGCTATATACTGCACTCTTGTAATGGTCGTACACTGTAATGGGTGAGCTTTGGCTGAGGATCATCTTTAATGCATGTGATAGATATTAAGCATTCGAACATGCACATAATATAATGTCAACGCTTGCCAATTCTAGTATTGATGGTCACATATTTGGTGGGTTATGGGTTTATGGAGTGGGCACGCATAAATGATTGGCATTGTTACTTGTGAATTCAACAGTTTATCCATTTTGCCTGCAGGTTGAACTCCTCTCCCACTTTGGATCAGAGCACTTCTGTCCACTCAGTCTCATTAGGTAAGACAGTAAATAGTAAAGGTCTTTAGTTAAAATTCAAAGTTCTTTAACATTTCAATCTATGAAGTTTGGGTACAGCTGCAGCTTACATTGTGAGAAAATACTATGCTTTGTTCTAAAGAAATAAAAACACTGTATGGGAACAATAAATAGTTTGTACTTGCATCCACTCACTTCTTTATTTTGGGAAGAAGGATCAATCCACTTATCATGAAGTCACTTGACTTTTATTTTATACTTGGGACAAATGCATTGTACCCAATGTTTTTTTATCATGAAGAATGATTATGTTGTTCATTATGAAATTGATCAATATTAGATTATACAAGAAATGTAGTGGATCTTTTGATCCCTCTTTTATTCTCTCCCTCTTCTAGTGGTTGTTTGGAATGCTTCATGTCACCGGTCAATGTGTTTTTTTACCTGTTTTCATATACGATTTACTCCAAAGGTCAAACCTTCTAGTTTATCTAGCTTATCTCACAAACCCACATGGCACGTATCTCTATACGTCTCTCCCAGATCACCAGGGTCATCGGGGCTTCTTCTGACGGCACTGCTGTTGGGGTTTAAAGCGGCTGTAAAACAATAAACCTACTAGAGGTTACACTTTCTTTGAATCTGATCCGAGCAACATGTTTTTAGAAAATTTGCCCCTCCCAGAAAGCTTTAGCCAGCTCTTTAACGATGTAAACCTTAACCTATTTCTGTAGGTAGGCTTGTTTGTGTAACACAGTGTGTGCGGGTGTTTTGTGTAGGGTGTTTGGTACCAGCATGGTGGAGGAGTATGAAGAGATTGCAGATTCCCAGTATCCCTCAGAGAGGCTGGAGTATTTGGATGAAGACTTTGGTAAGATGCCGGTGACCCGTTTTCAACATCAGTTGAAAATGTACTCTAACTTGACTAATAGATGAATGGACTACACACAATAACGTTTTAAAGCTGCCTCATCTGGCAGAACAATGCACTGCACTACAAAAGACCCTGAGAAGAGTCAAATTACATTACCACTAAGTAACTAAGTAACTGAAGCTGGAGTTAACTATTAATATCAACGGCCTTATGCAGCAGAGTTCCCTTCGTTGAACCCTAATTCTGTTTGGGATATTTCATTGTAGAATTCCATAAAAGCACAATAATATTTATTTAGTGTTGAACAATATATATTTTTAAGAGTAAAGTTAAGTATTTTGCTGAATATAACATGCAGTATTTCCTTTTCTTCAGACTATCCACCTGGCTACCAACCTTCAGAGGACAAGGCGTCTAAAAACCTGCTTGGCTCAGCAACCAGTATGTACACACACACACACGTATATATGGCTCAATTAAGAAAGTTGTATAGCAAGTTAAGTGCAACAATTTGGTACACAAATATTTAAAAAGGTTAGGTTCGTTGTGTGCTTAGCATTTGCATTATTATCCTTTTAACTGTTCCAAAGATATATAAGACCTTAAAAGAAGGAACACATTACTCAGGAATTTAAAGGACTGGAGGTCGGGTATTGTTCTAGCTTTATTGGTTTTATTTTTGTCAAGGCCAAGAAATCCTCATTCTGTAACGGTGGCAGCAGTGTATCATTTTGAGCTTTCATATCTTAAAACTGAAATAGTCTGGTGAAACTGATACTGTCTGTAAAGGAAAATAGTTATGAAAGTATATATTTGTTTTGCATCATGTGAGTATTCTTGGTCCATAACTCTCGGAGTCGATGGAGTCCCACACACCAGTGTGTTTGCTGAGTTGGATATAGATTCCCTGCACAGTGTTCCCTTTGTTTTCTTAACCTAGTTGGTATCACATGCAGACTGGGGTTTTGGTTACAACATTATGCAGATTCCACAAGACTTTTTTATTTTTATTTTTTAACCACACACACTTGTGCAAACACACTGGTGCCCCTCTGTCTCCTGAGCAAAAAGAGTACTGGTCAACCCCTACACACACAGGCTTTACACACAAACCTTCGGGGCTAACCTCAAAATCTGAAGAAAGATCTGGAAAGAAAGTCATGTAGGGGATATAAATTATGTTAAAGAAGTTTAAAAAAGCTCATGTTTGGCCCCAAGTCTCTGTATAGGAACTTAATGCATTATAAAATAACTGTTTTCTTTTCCTTTTATAGATGCCATCCTCAACATGGTAAACAACATTGCTGCTAACGTGCTGGGCGGCAAGCCGGAGCTGGAGGGTGGAACAGTAGCAGGAGGTACTCATCCCTCAAACACTTAAAGCTTCCTGTCCCTATTTTCCATCCTGTTCACCTTTCATGTCCACGACTCTCTTCTGTAAATTGTGACTTATCTGATTTCCCCTCTATAGCTCTGCCCATGCTGCATACAACATCTTTCACTAGTTTGACGTATTGTCATAGTTTTGATTAAAACAATGATATAATATCTTGGAATACAGAACTATATGCATTCACAAACTTTACTTTGTAGGGAAGATTGACACATTTGAAAGGTAACAAACCATGGTATTTAAAGGTCTCTTATGGGCAAAGTGAAACTGTTCTGGAAGCCATTTACACGAATAGTTTTCAAAGCGGCTTGACACGCAGTAACAGGCTTAATTATAGTTTAAGAGATAATAGTGTCCAACATAATTACGGTATTAACCCAGCCTCTGTACATTTTCTCTTTTAATAGAAGGCCCTGACATGCATTTGTTTTATTTTGTTTGAACAACCACATCTCATAACAGTCTGTAAAACTGGTTTATCCATTTGATCGTTTCCATTTCTCAGAAAAGGTTGTTCGGCACGAGTCGCCAAACTAGTTTTCAATTCAATCACAAACTAGTCTTTTGGAGCCCTATTGGATAATTCACTGTCACTTCTGATTAATAGTTAGTAGGAAAGGGGTTCGCATTAATTTATTCATATTTAGTTTTTGTGCAAACCTGATTGGAAACATCAGGAACGAATATGACGAGAAGTTTATAGTCTTGCCTGAGGAGGAAAGTTCATTAATTGATACGAAGAAAATGAAATCAAAAGAAAACCTGATGAAAACATTGCCAATTTTCTTCTGTTTCTCCCAAGAAATAGCATATCAAAAGGAAAGCTAATAACAGCTCCATAAAGTATTTAGAAACAAAGGAGAAGAAACGCATTTAAATAAATACTGAGAATATTGCACAACGCTAGTTCGTGGAAACGCTGTTATTCAAAGACCTTTTTAGAAGTACTATAACTATTTTTTTTAACACATTCCATATACACCACCTCTTCTGTTCTTATTTTGCGGCACTCATCCTGCTCATACTATCCTTTTTCAGCTGTTCCTTTCTCTTTCCCTCTAACTGCCAGCTTGCCACATGTCTGCCCACATATTGTTTAAATTAACTGCTGCTCAAACTAGGTCATTTTCTTTCCTTCTCCTGTGTGAGCATATGCATAGCCTTGAATGTGTATGTGAGCTGAGAGTCAGATGTTTATTTGACTGTCGGCTGGAGGTGTCCTGCAGCGTTTCAGCAGAACTTTGGCTATCTGTGTCTTACCTTTTGGGAGTGGAGCGTAGATGAATTCAGACTGAGGGGGGCCCATGACGCCACAGCCTGCTCCTTGTCCTGTTCATGCCACAGAGTTACATCAAAATGACTCTTACACAGCTTTCCCCTGATGCATGGAGTTAAAGGGAAAACTCTGCTTTACACATATTTCACATTATAATGTTTATATTTAGTGTCTGCTCTTGAACAGTTTCTGTTAACATTTGTGTTTCTCTCCTGTAGTTAAGTATCTTTTGCAAAGACCATCTGAGAACACCCGACCACTTGTTCCAAAAGTAGATTTATTTTACTTTTTTAGCAAAAAAGTGTCTTTGCATTTCTAGGGCTCATTTTGCATTTACACCCGCAGGGAAGAGAGAGTGTGGGAGGGAGATGTCGGTTCTAACTAGACTGAACTGGTTCACATTATTTCTGGCTTTCCCAAACATGGGCTTGTCAGCCATTCTGTGGAGCGAAAAGGGTCTCTGTTCCCCACTCTGCCTCCTGCAGGCAACTAGGATTTGGGAGAAACTGGCCACTGCACTAAAAGTGATATCTTCCTTTGAACTCTGCGACAGTGACCAACTGTTTGATTGTTGTGTTTTTCTCAATGCAGTTAATACAACAGCAGAGGTGGAGGAAAAGAAGGAGAGCACAGAAGTTGCACCTAAACCAGCTGAAACACCTCTGGACCCTGCACTGTAAGACCACCTTAATGAATTAAGAATGATTTATAGGTCACAGAAGGATGAGTTAAAATAAGATGACAACAATATAGTGTTGTTTTACTTCACTTATCCTTTTACTATCCTCCAGGAAAACCAAGCTCTGATTATCTGCTTCTAAATCAGTATCTGTGCCTCTTCCAGACCAGAGCCTGTAGAGCCAGATCCCCCTGCAGCCCAGGAGGACTGTGATCTCTCCAATGACTCTTCCACGCCTTCCCCCTCATCTACCGACTCCCAGGAGGACAGACAGATTGTCACTTTGGTAGAGGAGGAGGACGAAGAGCCCAGACAGTCCACTGTCACCCTGATGGAGGATGAGGCAGATGAGGAGGAAGAGAAGACAGAGGAGTCATCGAGGAAGGAGGCGGACAGGAACCAGTGGGACAGCCAGACTTACTGTCCCTTCTCCTCCTTCTCCTCCCTGTCTCTGTCCTGCATGGCCACCCTGCCGGAGCTGCTCCACCGCTGGTGCTCCGCCCGGCTGGCCAAGGAGAGGCAACGCAGCATAAAGCGGAAGCAGCTGAGCTCACAAACACAGACTGATGTAAACCCCCCTTCCCTCATTCACCCACCTCCACTTATCCCTGTCCCCACACCCCTTAAAGAAGCTCCTCCCCTCACAGAAAAGGCCCCAGAGCCCGAGCTTCCCGTTAAGGCCCAACATGAAGGGAAAGCCTCGGGTGAGGTGCCCACCACACATCCAAACACTGACACCCCTGACACACAAACTCCAGAGGTTAACATCCTCCTGGAACCTAGCAGGACCGCCACTATCCCCCCTCACAGTTTCTCAGACATCCACAGTTCCCTGACACCGCCCACCCCCAGCCACGAGGAGAAGCTGCCCCCTCCCATTAAAGACGCGGCTCTCGACCCCGTCCCTACTCCATCCCTCCCTGCTGTCTCCATCCCGGAGACGCAACATGCCTCCAGTGCCACCCCAACTTTAACTTTCAGCCCCCCCCCACAGCCTGGAGCCTCTGAGACGGCCTCTCCTGGTGCTGTGGTTCCCCCCGCCAAGGAGCAGCCCGTTCAGTTGCTTCCCACTGCATCCAGGCCTGAAGACCTGATCCCCCCCCTCACTGAACTGCCCACAGCTCTCCCACCCACAGACGCAGATACTGTAAAGCCAGGCGCAGACAGTGGGGACTCACAGAGACAAAACGTCCAGGCCTCACAGTCTAACGGGGAGCAGAGGGACTCTCACACTGGAGATCGTGTGGAGGACTCAGTGGACGAGTTCCTGTTGAGCACCAATGGGAATGGCAATGTCCATCGCACAGCTACAGACTTCTATGCAGAGCTGCAGAACGGAGGAGATTATAACGGTGGAGCAATGGCTGGGAACGGCATGTTGTTGAACGGGGGAGCGGTGCACGGCTCCAGCCAGAAGGAGAGCGTTTTCATGAGGCTGAACAACAGGATCAAAGCCCTGGAGATGAACATGAGTCTGTCCAGCAGATACCTGGAGGAGCTCAGCCAGAGGTAACCCCCTGCACACAATAAGCCTTAGTATTATAAAGTTATATTAAGTTTGTGCTTTCCTTAAGTCTGTTGTTTGGATATGCTTCAAAATGAATGACAGGGCCATGAGTTTGCACTGTGGAAGGGTTTCACAAAGTTTGTCATTTCTGCATCTGTGTACCTCTCAGATACCGTAAACAGATGGAAGAGATGCAGAGAGCGTTCAATAAGACCATCATCAAACTACAGAACACCTCCCGCATCGCTGAGGAGCAGGTCGGTTTACAAGAAGGCTAAAAGAGCAAGAAAAGCATTCACAGTTGTGTTTGTTTGATTATTGACATTGGCTAACAAACTAGTAACTTTTTAATTTGACAGGACCAGAGGCAGACAGACTCAATCCAGATCCTGCACAACCAGCTGGAGAACGTCAGCAAACTGATGCTCAACCTCACCGACACAGTGAGCCAGCTTCAGAGAGAGGTAAATGAAACCTTTGTCTGTTATACTGCACACTGCTTACAGGGCAGGGGCGGATCTACGGGGGGGGGGCAAGGGGGGGGCAGCTGCCCCCCCACTGTAGAGCCTTGCCCCCCCAGCTGCCCCCCTAACTTTTGTTTCCCTAAAACTGTACTAAAACAAACCTACACTATTTCCACAAGCTTCTCAAGCAACAAAACAAGCATTACATTAGTTAAAAGTGAATCATTTTAAATATCATTTTAGGCCCGTTAAAAACGCAGCTACGGCCCTGCATTAAACCGCTGCAGAGAGGGAGCGAGCTGTCCCAGCACCTATGGATCAGCTTCCCCTGGGAGCATTTCCCTTTCCACTAGTTTTGTTTTTACTAAGGACGAGAGCTTGAATCTAAATATTAATAAAACGCTTTAGTTTGAATCGATAGCGTTTAACAGACGGGCGCTGTTTGGGGCGTTACGTTACAAAATACTACGCAGACAGCGTTAGCTGGGAGATCGATCACTTTGCTAAACTATGCGGTAGCCTATATTAAATCCACGTAAACTACACATCACAGCAATGAGGCCAGATCAATGAAACCAGGATACATCCTCTACCGTAAAAACTGGATCCAAACACAGCTGCCTGTGTGAGCTTGATCAATACTTTCTGATGTTATATTTATGATATGCTACATATTAGCTAGGCTACATGGCCCTAACGTGTAAAGTTATACAAGCATTTGTACCAGTGCTTTTCACAAGTAGACTCTTGCAGGCCAGAGTATAGGAGTGATTCAACAACAACAAAAATACATATGAGCAGTGATCAGGTCGAACAGAAAGAGGAAAAGGAAAAGAGAGATGAAAGGACCGGGAGGGTCAGAGCAGGAGGAAGAGGAGGAGATGAAGAGACCAGGAGGGTCAGAGCAGGAGGAAGAGGAGGAGATGAAGACATTAGTGAAGAAGAAGAAATATATGTGAGGAATAAAGATGAAGTATCAGAAAGAGGGCCAGAGGCAGGGATCAGGAGGCAGATGAAACTCCAGCTGGACCACATGGTATGTTCTTATTCTCCTTACATATTCCATTACAGCAGCTCAATCTAGCAGCTCTTAGTATTGACAAATATTGATTGAAATGTGTTGCTGCACAGGTCACCTTTAGCTCTCTGAAGAGATGGGTGATGTCATTTGTGTACTTAATTATAATTAAGTACTTACAGTATGCAGAATTCTGAGTATTCTCTGAATCGGGTGCCTTTTGGGTCTTTATATCTTTGAAAAATGAAACCAAAATGTTTGGTTATAACATCTGGTAGTGGACTACTTACATTTTCCCACCTTAGGCACAAAATATAAATAATTACTAGGAATTTCCTTGAAAAAATGTAACAGGGTTGAAGTTTTTGACAAAAAGTAGGCATGAGACCTTGTTTAGCTAAGATATGGCACCACATATCGAAAAATATCATGACCGAAAGAACGAGATCGCGGATACAAGCGGCCGAGATGGGTTTTCTCCGCAGGGTGGCTGGTGTCTCCCTTAGGGATAAGGTGAGAAGTTCGGTCATCAGGGAGGGACTCGGAGTTGAGCCGCTCCTCCTTCGCGTCGAAAGGAGCCAGTTGAGGTGGTTCGGGCACCTAGTTAGGATGCCACCTGGGCGCCTCCCTAGGGAGGTGTTCCAGGCACGTCCAGCTGGGAAGAGACCAAGGGGTAGACCTAGGACTAGGTGGAGGGATTATATCTCTTCGCTGGCCTGGGAGCGCCTTGAGATCCCCCAGTCAGAGCTGGTTGATGTCGCCAGGGAAAAGAAAGTTTGGGGCTCTCTGCTGGAACTGCTACCCCCGCGACCCGACCACGGATAAGCGGGAGAAGATGGATGGATGGATGGATGGCACCACATGGAAATCAAGGACATTACAAAATTGTAATATTTTGCAAAACTATCGTTTATTTTTGTAATAAACAATTATTTACTATTATGAATTCATATAACATAGTTGAAATGTTGAGCTTGTCAATCTTAATCTGAAAATACAAAAACTGAAATATAGGTAAGAGAAGAAACTGACACTTTTGTGATGTAATTCCCTCAATGCAGATCACACATGGACTGATCCATTATTTTAATAGGAGGGTAAATGGGGTGACGGGGTTGAAACAAACTGAGGGACAATATTGCAATTTCATAGATAATTCAAGTATTTATTCAGAATTGATTTTTCATCAGTTAAAGTTGACAAGCATATGATTATATTAGCAGCAACATTTTGGGATAATTTTGATTTGTTTAATATTAAATTAATATGTAATAATGCTTAGTGAGGACATGCAAATATGTCTGTCTAAGACAACCAATTTTTTTTTAAACAAAATATATATTTAATTTGACATTGTTGAGATTTTTTTTCTCAATTCCTGCATTCTAGTGAATTTTCTTAGTAACACTGCACTTCAGACAACCTACAACTGGTGATGGTGTCTAGGTCTTTAAGTGTTAAACAGCTGAGAGCAGTCACTGCTGTTTTTTGTGGTCTTCTTTCACACACACATCTTACCAAGTGTGTATGAACATCCTCACAAACCAACAAAGAACATGATCTATATCAAATTTAAGACAGAAAACTCCACACTGGTATCTGATCGTCAATCACCGGATAACTTTATTTTAACTATATACAAACTGGTGAATGAAATGAGCAACAAACTTAATGGTTGCACAGACGGCACAGCCTGTTTGAGCAGTGGATCCGTCGCGGCTTGTCAAAAAACCTCTCCAGGGCTTTCTGGTATGGAAAGTGTTCCGATTCCGGTCCATCTATGGATATTCGGAGGCATGCTGCCAGGTGCTCCCCCGAAAGTATAATTTATGGTTTTTTAAGTTTTGTTTTACTCACTGAGCACTCATTGCCACCAATGCAAATGCAAATGAGTGCTCACTGAGTAAAAAAAAAAAAAAAACACACAAATTATACTTTGGGAGGAGCCATTATACTTTGGGGGCCCCCCAAAGTATTAACATGCTGTGGGAATCACTGTACAGTATAAAATACCACGTACTGTCCGCCCTCCTATGCCACCCTGGCATGACCTCTTGCCTCCCCTTTGCCCCCCCATGTAACATTTTCTGTTTCAGGGGTCAGCAAATAGACATGTGAAGTTCAAATCTAAGCTTATTTGTTAACATGACACAGCATTAAGTTTACTATATTTTTTTGTGATATTTTAAGGGTTTTATACAAGAGAATAAATCCCTGGAAATTAGGATTTAATTTGTTTATCAGAAACAGGTTTATTACCAGGTAGGTTGACACGTACGAGGAATTTGACTTGATGTCATGGTGCGTACATACGGGATCATCACCTGCACCAACTCATCCGACCATCACCCACATTCTCACTCAGCTACACTGGCTAAAGCTCTTCATAACCTTGCCCCCATCTACATCACCGAGCTCCTTCAGGAGTACACCCCCTCCCGCACCCTCCGCTCTTCGTCCGTAGGACTTCTCACCGTCCCAAGCTCTCGCCTCAGCTCCACGGGTGCTCGAGCTTTCAGCTGCTCGGCTCCCAGACTCTGGAACTCCCTGCCACTACATATCCGACTGTCTGATTCCATAACAACATTCAAAACCCACCTGTTCAAACTGGCATTTTCTTTATAAACTGTACCCTTTTGTGTCCTTCTGTAGTCCATTTCCTGTTGTTTGTCTTGTTTTACACCGGCTGATATTTCACTAAATCCACTGTTTTAATTGTTCCCTATATTGCCCCTATGCCCTGTAAGGTGTCCTTGGGTGCTATGAAAGGTGCCCCCCAAATAAAATGTAGTATTATTATTATTATAAAAGTAAAACAATAATTAGAAACAGACGGAGAACTAGAAAAATATAAAAAATAATAAAAAATATAGTATATAACAGTATTTACATAGAAATAGAATGGAATAAAATATGGAAAAACAGATATTGTTGTACATTGTGTGAAACCTGTGATTTAAAAAAACTACTGTTTCCATGTTTAATAATACACTTTTCGCTCAAGTGCTTTCTTTTCTGTGTGACAGTCACATAGTCCTATGGATGATACTTATCTTTGCAATTAGATCTCTTTGGACTGAGTGTAAAATACCATACGTGACCTGCTGATATCAAACTCAAAATCTAATAAGTACTTTGCCATCGTTAAGGTAGCATACATGGGTGAAGCTTTAAATGATTGTTGTACTTGACCAGCCTCTCACTGTGTGCCTCTCCTCTGCAGGTGTCGGACCGGCAGAGCTACCTGGTGGTGTCCCTGGTCCTGTGTCTCACTCTGGGCCTCCTGCTGTGTCTGCAGTGCTGCCGCAGCCCCTCTCCCTCCCCCAACCCCGTTGTTGCTGCCCTCCCCAAGAGCAACCACTACCCCAGCCCCAAGAGGTTTGTCTCACACATGCACGCACACACACACACACACACACACACACACACACACACACACACACACACACACACATTCACTTACACACACTCCCCTTACGTGTGAATATGGAATTTTGCTACCGGAGGCTTGAATGTTATGTGTTCCTCCAGTTTTAGATCTGTCATCATGATCTCCTACAACCAGTTTTATGATGCTGCTTTCGAATAAAACGTATTACTTACATCACTTGTGACTTCATTGCCAGAGGCTGTCACTCCTGTCCTGCCACTCATTTTAAGACTCTGGAACAGTGACAATGTAAACAACACAAATGTCAATGTCATTCTTCTTGTCAGGTGTTTCTCCTCCTATGACGATATGAGCCTAAAGCGCAGGGTGACCTGTCCGCTCGTTCGCTCCAAGTCCTTTCACTTATCCTCTACAGAAGGTAAGACACACACACACACACACACACTCAAATCTTCCCTCAAACCTTTCCTCTGTCCTCTATTGTTTCTCTTTCCTCTGTAATCATTACGTTATAAGCTACATTAAGGCTTGACACTACAGTCATAGCTCATTGCAAAGATCACATTATCGTGGCTATAGACCTTTTAAGATGTTGCATCAGACTGCTGCAGCTCTTTCCACATAACTGTCCCCATTTAAATAGTATCCTTTCCTTTCTACTCCTTTTCTCTTTCAAACTCATCTGGTTTCCTCTCTCACATGTTGCCATGCTTAGTGGCCGATATTTCTGTTGCCAGTGCCTCGAGCGACACAAGCCCAACAGGAGAGGCTGGTGCCGGCAATAAAAAGAATACATTCTTTGACTCATGAAACCTTAAACTCCCCCTGCTGTTCATTATCCCTCAACTATGTGTGTGTGTGTGTGTGTGCCCTTGAGTCTGAGAGGCTGTCATTGCCAGCTTGTGCCCACATGCAGGCTTAAGAAATGTATAATAATAGAGCATGGTGCTTTGCTGGCTCATGGTAGACATTTGCAAGTAGTAACAGATAATGACATAACAGACTTTCACTGTGATTTTAGCTTTACCCTTGTTTTTAGTTTAAGAAAATACAATTAGCGATGATTAAAATGGATGTTTGCATCTTTAATTAAAACTACTTGCAAGGTCACTTCATGCTTATTACATGTATGTATTCCTGTTTGCCATTCCATCATTAACCTAGCCCCTCTCTCCCCTCCCCAGTAGGTCCCGATGACTTGTACATTGTAGAACCTCTAAGGTTTTCTCCAGAGAAAAAGGTACAGTGTATGTTCCACCTGCTGTTGGCTGTGACGGCCGTCGTTTGAATAACTTGAGTGCTGTGTGTTTTCTGGTGTCAGTCAGTCTGTACTATAAGTATGCTGAAGCAGTGAATGGCTTCTTCGCCAGTCACTGCTTTCTGATCTCAGTGGAAGAGCTCAGATAAGGGGGCACCTGAACAGTGTTATTATTGAGACCAAATACCTGTTAACCACTTCTTTGCGAACACCGTGGGCCTTTTTTCTGCTTTATGCAATGTAAAAACACTTCCCACTCAAACATTTTGCAATGTGAATAATTTGCTGTGTACTTATATTACAAGATTCAAGGCTTTATTGTCATGTGCACATTGGCTACAGTGTAGATATGGCAATGACAAACTTCAGTCGCAGGCTCCTCCAGCAGTGCAACATGAATATATAGAACAAATAAAACGGATCAAATAGTGCAACAGTACAGCTTTGGGATAATTTATAAATACATTGTTTAGATAAGAAGCTTTGATACTTGGTTCCTCCAAACCCTAGATTCAATCTTTCCCTATGGAACTTCCCCACCCATCTTTGTGTGACCGTAGTGTTCAGCACAGTAGTGGTTAATATGGCGTGACAATATTTGATGTATCTTTGCTTTATCTAAATGTTTTTTCATAATGTCTTCCTGTTTTATGCTTTTCCTTGCAGAAAAAGCGCTGCAAGTCAAAGTCTTTGGACAAGGTTGACATTCTGAAGCTGGCCGACCCCTGTGCTCCTCTCACAAACGGGGCTCTGAACTGCAACGGCTTCCAACCTTGCCCCCCTTCCCCCCCTCCTCCTCCACCACCACCCCCTCCTCCTCTTCCTTCTCTTCCACCACCTCCTTCTTCCTCTGCGGAGGAGGCGTCGTTACTGCCCACCTGCACCTCCTCAGAGACCAGCAGCTGCAGCTCGTCCACCCACTCTGAGGAGTCCTACACGAGCCGCCTCCCCCCCCCCTCCCCCATCCGCTCCTCCACAGACCTGTGCAATGGACACAGCCTGCCTTTCTCCCTCCAGCAGTGTCCCACCAAGTCCCGGCAGGACAAGCGCTCGATGAAGAGGAGGAAGTCGCGGCAGATGGAGCTGCAGTTCCCTGCCCTGCGTGGGGGGGGCGTGGGTTCTCTGCCCAGCCTGCAGCAGCTCATGAAGGGAAACAAGGAGATCAGTGTCGGGACCATCGGGGTGACAGCAATCACCGGACATGTCTGAAAGCCCACACTTTAACACAACTTTCTACTCACAACACACACTATGTGGTGGCAGATCTATGAGGAGATGAGGCACTGATTGCATCCCAAAGAACCACATTTCCCATGAGCACCCAGGTGCACCGTGGAACTGAAATGGCTGTGGCAGCAGAAGCTCCACAGCAACCAGTCCTTATCCACTCCTGTCAAAGAGCTGTTTACGGTTATGTGCCTTTTATATCTGTTCTAGACATTTTAAAGCTAAAAATATTAAATGTAAAGAATTGTGGATGCGGACGAGAGAGAAACTGCGGTGGGGAGGGAAACATTTAATCAAGTCAAATCTATTGAAGTGTGTTCAAGGTGTTTTCTCTTCTTGATAAGCACATTGTCCCTTGACAGTTGAGCACTAGTAAGCTTTTATCCCCACAAAGTGAGGAGGCCTCAGCTCTACGTTCCTTCACCCCCGGGGGCATCAAGAAGTATTGGGCTTCTCTTTTGGATGAATTGTGTCGGCGTGGCAGACGTGGGGAGCACGACAAACTACTTCTCTCCTTTCATTGCCATCATTTAATCCATTCTGTCTCTGTATTGCATCCTCACATGACTGCAGGTGTGTGTTATGGGGCCCGAGTGTTTCAGCTCTGCTCCTCTTCCTCTGTCTCCGTCAGTCTGTTCCAAACCAACCATCAGAGCTGAATGAAGAACATCACGTTACCTGTCTGAATGTGTTAGTCCTCTCAGTTTAGTGTCCTGTTTAACCTCAAATTGCAAATACAATCCCAGCAGTCTGTAGGTCCTACTAGGTCACGAATAGATGTTTCCTACTCAGTCAGTTTGGGCTGGGCCCGAAACGCTTGCACATACACCCATTACAGAGAAATTGCAATAATACAGAAAAATGTGACTGTGAGGAATGTAAAGTGAAGAACAGGCTAGAGGCAAGCCATGGTGTTCGATTTTCTTTTTCTTCGTATATAACTGAGCCATGCTCCTCTTTTATCGTTGCTGGTGTGGTTGGTTTGAATTATTCACATTACCAGTATGTAGACACGAATTTCCTGTTTTCGAGTACAATGTACTTTAGGAGCACATTGGGCTGCAGAGCTGAATGTTTACACACACACACACACACACACACACACACACACACACACCTCCTACTGGGAGTCCGAAAGACCAGTTTTATTTATGTATTTATTTATTTATTTAAATGACTACAGATGTTTTTAACCTAACTTGCATGTCTCCCGATCCTGCAGTGTCAAATGAGTTGATCCTCGTGAGTATGTTACAGAAATATGACGGTGAAATGCCCTCAACAACAGCACTGACACATGGCCATGGTAGATGGCTAAACCACGGACAGTTTTATTTTTCCTTTACATTTTATCTTCGGCTCTGACATTATGGCCGCCACTTGTTCTGTTTACCTCGGCCTGAATGATCCGATGGGATAGCAGTCACATGTCCTGCAGCAGATAACAGGATCCTTTAGTATTGATTTACACAACTGCAGGCTTTTTAGGATCGTCACACTGCTGGTTTTGTATTTGCTAAGAGCTGCTGGGTAGATGGAAGTGAGTGTAAATTATTTGTCTTTCTTCTGTGTGCTTGTTTTAGCATTTTTGTTGGATCGCTATCCAAACGATTTTAACTCGCCCCGTTTATGATTTCATGACTGACCTGCGCTAAGACTCAGATATTAATATGTGAGAAGGGGTATTCTGTTTTTAATAATAAAATATATTTTGTATTATATGTATGCAGTATGTCTCTGACTGGCACTGTGTGGTTGGTCTTGTGAACATAATGACCGAGACAGAGATTTTTCATCTTACTCCATCAAAAGACACCATTACCTCTGCTTCTACAGCTCCTTTGTCTTTACATATCTTTACCCACCAACGTCACCTCTGACCTCCATTGCACGACTTTCCGTAACTGTGAACAAAAGTTGAATATGCCTGCATTTATTAACCACTCTAACATGTTCTCATTAGGAGCTAAAAGTGCTTATCGCTCTTCACGCCTGCTTTCCCGACTAGCTAATTGTTTTTATTGTGCATCTTCACTCATTGTACGCTCTAGTTTTTTAATCACTTGTCATTGCTCTTTGACTTCGGTTTTGCCCCACCTTGAATGATATTTGTGGTTTGTGAGGAGAAGATTATGAATAAAGGGAACGCAGCAAAGCTGGTTAAATTAGGAACACTATAATTGTGATTCTGTATGTTCCACAAACCAAGCAAATCATGAGGGTTTTTTTTACCCTTTTTGAATGTGTATGATCTTACGTTTGTGTGTGTAAACCCGTATGCATGTGAGAATTATTTGTTGATCTCATGTGTGTCTGTGCTGTGAGAAACTACTTTGAATTTACTTACCCCGAAACCTAGCGAATAGGGAGAATGTCCTCGGAGAGAAGTTCTAGGAGCTCAGTGTGCACTTTGTATAACTCCTCATGCCTTTTTGTTTTTCTACCTTAAGCGTCACGTGCTATCTTCTCTCTCTGATTACTCTGAAGCGCTGCAGAGTATTTTTGGAGCAACAGTGAGTTACTACAAAACTGTAGTGCCATTAGAAACTGTGAATTTCTAAATAAAACCTTTTTTTGTTGTCTTTCACTTTGTTGTTGTTTTTTATTATGGATGAAGAGAGACTGACGCTCACTACCTAAGTAATGTAGGATGCTTTGAAACTGACAGTTGGAGAATAATTCACATGAATGTGAAAACCTCACCTGCTTGGCTTATAAAAACAACACGTACTTGGGCTTTTTTTTCCTTGTTAAGTGTTAAACAGCAGTCAACGTTTGGGCATTAAAATCCAGCAGGGCAGTTTGGGTCGGTCTTAAACCATCATCATGCACTATGCAGCTACATTAGTTGATGGTAAAGATACATAATTGTACATAAACACTATGATGAGGACATTTCTATTTTTGACCGAGACTCTTGTTGACTTTCAAAAAGAAAAGTTAATGTTACATTAGACTAGCGCCTTTAGGACAAATAACTTAACACCAACCGACAAAAGTAACTTCTTTGATGACTTGTTTTTCAAAAGGGTTGATCTATTGACAAGAGATCAAGAAGAACAGGAGCACATTGTGCAATTCAATAATAGTCTCAATGTTAATCATTACGTAATTACTTTCAATAACATGTATATGTTTAACATATGGCAATTTTTAAATGTATTGAACTTTTTCTTGATGGCTGCTGTATACCACAAATACAACAGCATTCCACATGTTGTCAGTTCTGTTTTCGTAAGGCGCTTACATTTGACCAACTGTAAAATTCTGAAAATAAGAGCATTTTATTTTCATTGAATATGTTTTGAGAAAAGAGAAGAAATAATATTTTTGGAGCCCAAATGATTGTGGCAGTCAACTTTTTCAGTTTAAGAAGTAAAATGTGTCATGTTAATAAAAGATAATTCAAATTAGATTACATTTTTGTAATGAAAAGCAGTAGCCTACCTTGCTTAAAATAGTCATATAATCTTTATTCAGTAATTTACTTTATTTCAAAGTAATCCGACGCAACCATGACAATAGGATTAAACCTCCCACCACCAGGGTTCACTGTGAGCGGAGCTGAGCGCTGTCTTCTTTCCGCCCTCTCCTCTCATGTTTACGTTTATCCACCAAGATGGAGGACGAGGTGGATGTTGACATCGAAGGAGACGAGTTTGATAGCAGTATTAGGTGAGAATATTTCCTATTTCTGTTTATTTAACATTCATGCAGTGTGTTAGTCTTGTGTGGTTTAGTGCGCACTAGTTACGGGGACCTGGTGGTTGTTTTCAGTCCTCAGTGAAGGCTATAGCTGCGGCTCTTGTGAGTCAGGTGGATGATATCTGTCTCTTCAGTCCGTGTTACTGTTGTCTCCTTGTGTTTGTGTTGCAGTGAACTGGGTGGAGGAGGTTTAGTCCAGGAGAAGTTCATACAGTCTGCGTGGAAGAGCAGCGCAGGGATACTGGTATGAGTTCGCGGAGCTAACAGCTAGTCCTTCAGCTCTTGTGTGATGCTTCTTGTGTTGACTGTGTGTGTGTCTCTGTCTCTGTGTTGTGCAGCCATGGGAGCTGGACAACTCCATCAGCGCAGAGAACAGGGAGGTGATAGAGAGGATGCTGCTGGAGGAACAGTATCCTTTCACTGGCCTCGAATGCATCTCATAACACTGGGAGGGATGTTGTCATACTGGCTGCATAATGAACAGTCTTAAGTGGCTATACTGCAGATCTGAGAGTTGCCAATCAGCAATGGTAGGGGTTCATGCTAGTGCAAAGGACAGGCCATGGATTTTCAAAAAGAAAGGCAGTGGTCACAAGCAGGAGGGGGGTATTACTGAGTTACTAAATTCAAATATCAATCATGTTTTTCCACAATCACAGACTCCCCCTTTATAATTGTCTTGACCAGATTATGAAGTGTCTTATTCCTTTCTGTTTAGATATTTTTTAATTTAATAAAACTCCTTCACAGATGCATCTAACTACCGAAATGTGAACATTTTCAATTACAAAGATTAATGATGAATCATTTAATATAACATAATTTTTAGAGCGTTTTAAAGAAGTACATTTATTAAACAATTTCTTAGTAAAGATTTTTCTAATTGATACATTGGGTGACATTAATGTGTTTTTCTGTTCCCCGTCGTTGTACTGTTTTTATAATACATTTTGAATATATTGGTCCTGAACCAAACATTTAGATACTACCTGACAGGTGAGGGGACTCCTAACCAGATTTGGGAAGGTGATGTTAACCACAATGCCGAAGTGAAGAAGTAAGTAAACCCTTTCTCCAGCATTCACATGAGCAGATTGCACCTCGTGGATTAAATCACACTTTCTCCTGTCTTATGTTCAGGTCTCCAGCTAAGACCTCGTCCTCGGCCTCAGGCTCCTCTTCTCGTTGGTCCAAAGAGGAGAAAGACCTGTTTGAGGAAGGACTGGTAAGCTTACCTGTTAATAAATTGTTGTAAAGGTTAATTAATAGGTATGTAACGTATTACTTTTTAGTGTATTTTTAAAGATACTAGGTCGCTAAGGTGTGTTTTTCACCAAATAACAATCAAGTATGTGCTATATGTGCAATATATATATGCCGTTAATAACTGTGTAATTTATACCTGGCTGCTAAATCCTTAGAACCGTTACAAGGTGTTTTTTTTGTATTTTGTAAATTGTGTAACTTTGTTAAATACCATCAAAACTATGTGCTATATGTGCAATATATACATGATTATATACATATGCCATTAATAACTGTGTAATATATACCTGGCTGCTAAATCCTAAGAACTGTTACAGGATTTGTATTTTAATATTTGATATTTATTTTTTTATTATATTTTTTATTATATCATAACTTAGTACTTTTTCACATACATATGTAACATTAAGCTGTCTGTGGCTCTTTCCTGCTGTAATGATGCAAATGTCCCCTCTGTGGGACTAATAAAGGTATTCTGATTCTGATTTTCTGCAGACTCAGTTTGGTAGGAGGTGGACTAAGATTTCCAAGTTGGTTGGAAGTCGTTCCATTCTTCAGGTCAAGAGTTATGCCAGACAGTATTTCAAACACAAGGTGAGATTTCGCTTTCTACCTTTGTTTGTCTGCTACCTCCGCAACACTCGGCACACTCACACATTTCAGTTAGTTAATACTCGCCTAATTGTAGGTTTATGCTACTTATAATAACTTTGTTTTCCTCATTATTTCAATTATTTCACAAGCAGAACACATTCCTCAGGAAGGCTTGGTAAATAAGAATGAGGAATAAACATCATCTGCATTTATTTTCAGGTTAAATCAGAACCCAGAGCTGCAGCTCCCTCTGCTGGTCCTTCAGCGCCTCTACAACCACCTCAGCCCACTTCCAGTCATGCATCCATGCTTACAAACACTGTCCGCATAGAGAGGCTTTCTGATGAAGAGGATGAGGAGGTGGACATCACTGATGACCTGAGTGAGGACGGAGATGCTAAGCCGCAGGTTGTGATCAAAACTGAGATCTGTGAGCCGGAGCAGCCTCAGAGCTCTGAGATCCAGAAAGATTCAGAGGAGCAGAATCATCTGACTGAGACAAGGGACCAGCCCAGCCCCCGCTCACTGTCTCCACAAAGCCCTCAACTCTCCCCCTCTTCCTCAGAGAAGACTAGTGTTACTGGGATAGATGAGAAAGACAATGAAAGAGAATATCTCCAGCCAGAAAACGTCCAGGCAGCAGCTCAGACAGACTTGGAGCAAATGACTGATGAAATCAAGGGCCAGAGCTCCCAGTCTAAAAACTCAGCAAAGTGGGATCAACTGGAAGAGGCCTGTGGTGATGGAACAGGTACGATTAAAACCTGCTGTTTTTATGTAGATCTACCACATCATGATATCACCAAGTTCTTTGCTTGTGAAGTAACACTGTGTTCGTTTATACTCCCAGATTCTGCTGATAAGACCGAGCAGAGTCCAACTGATGAAGATCAGGAGGTGGAAGAGTACGAGGAAGAGGAAGAGGAAGAGCTTAAGGTGCCTGAGCAGGAAGTAGAGTTGGAGATGGACACCATTACCGAGGATGAGAAACAAGCTATCCCAGAGTTCTTTGAGGGAAGAGCATCCAAGACCCCCGAAAGATATCTTAAGATTCGAAACTACATCCTGGATCAATGGTAAAACTGCATAGTAATGTGGGAATTTGTTCCCAACTGTAGAGAATAAGATGTTAATAATTGTTTTGTTCACCAGGTTAAAGATCAGGCCCAAGTACCTGAACAAGACGTCGGTCCGCCCTGGACTGAAGAACTGCGGAGATGTAAACTGCATCGGGAGAATACACACCTACCTGGAGCTCATCGGAGCTATCAACTTCAACTGCGGTAACCTCACTGATACGCCATTCTTCTCTTATTCAAAAACAAATCTTGCTTCTGTTTCATTTGGAGCTGTGCCTCTTCTCTCACAGAGCAAGCGGTGTATAATCGCCCGAGGGTGTTGGACCGCTCCAAGCATAAGGAGGGCAAAGATGTGCTGGAGGCCTACCAGATTGCCCAGAGGCTGCAGAGCATGGTAGGTACCCATATTTTCCCATGATGCACCCAACATCAAGAACCTAAAATATGAGTTTGTTGGACTTTGTGCTAATGGCTGGGGGGCTTCACGTTTTAGCGGACCAGGAAGCGCCGTGTGCGGGACGTATTAGGAAACTGGTGTGACTCTAAGGATTTGGAGGGGCAGACGTATGAGGTTTGGACACACACACACACACACACACACACACACACACACACACACACACACACACACACACACACACACACACACACACACACACACACACACACACACACACACACTGCAGTTGTACAGCAGATTATTGATAACTAATTTGCTTTAGTATTTCATTGTAACTGTGTTGGTGGCTTTTTTAACAGCATCTCAGTGCCGGGGAGCTCGCTCTGCGGAGAGAAGAGATGAAGAAGCACCCCAAACCCTGCAAGATCCCCAGATTCAAAGGGTGAGCTCGATGAGTCCATGTGCTGAATGTTTGAAAGGCTTGTAATTATATATTTATATTTCTGTAACTATAATTGGTTTCCCTCCTTTCTCTAGGTCTTTTGATCCGTTCCAGTTGATTCCCTGCAGGTATTTTGGAGAGGATGTACAGGTAAGTGGCCAGCATTTATCTGTTATGTGACGTGTATGCTCTATAGATTTGTAATTATTTAAAGCCCTTCTTTGCTGTTCCCCCAGGAACCATTCCAGGTTATTGTGTGTGCCGAAACCCTTCTCATAATGGACATGGTATGCTATACACACAACCACACATGCTGAATGTATTTTCCATTGGATATCACAATTACATGTTATTTAGCTTGACGTTTCTTCAGTATGCTGCATGCAACATGAACTGTTAACTGTTTAAGAACGTAGCCCTATAAAATCGTTATTGTTTTGTTATTTAACATTCTGAAACAACTCGATTTGTTATTCTGTATTTTATTTATTATACTGTATTGTATTCTAATGTTTCAAAAATCCAATGTGTCATGATTGTCAGCATGCCCACGTGTCTCGAGGGGAAGTCATTGGCCTGCTAGGTGGAATTTTCAATGAGGAAGACAGAGTATTAAAGGTAGGAAAATGTGATAAAAGTGCAAAACAATGAGAAGTGAGATCTTAAATTACTATTCAGTATTTGGAAATGTGTTTTTAGTAATAGAGGATTCTGTGTCTTTGCAGATCTGTGCAGCGGAGCCATGCAACAGTGTGAGTACAGGTTTGCAGTGTGAGATGGACCCGGTGTCTCAGACTCAGGCCTGTGACGTGCTGTCCAACCTTGGCTTCAGTGTGGTGGGCTGGTACCACTCACATCCCACCTTCCACCCCAACCCTTCAGTACGGGACATCACCACACAGGACCAGTTCCAGGTAAAAATAATGGATGAGAGAATATGGAGTTTAACCCTGATTACACTTCTATGATGATGGGATCACAAGTGGAGAGCGATAAATATATGTGTAAACTACTACATAGACATATTGTGATCACTCAGACCTGTGCATCACAACTTGAATGTATCTCAGTCTAAGTTATGTTTGGTTCTCAAAGCTGGCATTATCCACTATCTAAATTATCAAAAGATTTTAAAAAGCACATAGAGACGTTTAGGAATACACAAAGGATTAAAGAGTGTCTGTATTCTTTTGTTTTGTTTGGATGTGCCTTCCCCTGAATAAAATAAACTGCAATTGGTCTTAGCCAAAATAAATGAAATACATGTCTTTTTGCATTTTGAGCTGTTAAGTGAGATCCAATCAGAAGTGGTCACTCGAGATGCGTTCTATACCAGGAATGAACTGACTACATGTGATCAAATCACCCAGGAGGCATGTTATTGCCAGGTGTTAATGTGATCTGATTCCCTTTGTCCTGATTGTTACAGAGTTATTTCTCGCGTGGCGGTGCCCCCTTCATCGGGATGATCGTGAGCCCATATGACCCAGCCAACCCCTCCCCCCACTCCCAAACGACATGCTTGTTGGTGAAAGAGAGCCAGGAGCCTTCAGGCCCACAGAGTACGTTCAACACACACACACACACACACACACACACACACACACACACACACACACACACACACACACACACACACACACACACACACACACACACACACACACACACACACACACACACACACACACACACACACACACAAGAAGACATGATTCAGAACTTCAAAACAGTTAAGATCAAGAGGCTTTGAAATCAAGCTGACAATGTAGGTCAGTATTTTCAGCACACAGTGGCGCAGTTTATCCTCTGGCTGAGTATATCTCTCTGTTCCTCCCTAGAGCTGCCCTACAGATTCGACTTCCTGTCATCACAAGACATTCCAAACTGGGAACAAACATGGAGGAGAGCTCAGTGGATCATCCATAAATACAGTCAAACACCATGGTGAGTGAGAAACAAAACAGTTGTGTTTATCCTGACACGCGTTTGTGTAATGCTGATCCTGTGTTTGTGTGATTTAGAACACACTCTTCAAAACTTCTTAAAGCTTAATATTGAAATAAATAAACTGTTTTTTTTTCACTCTGGGTAGGAGTGTGAAGATGGACAGATGTTTCCGGAAAGACTCCACTCTCACCTTTCTGGAGAAGGTTTGTCCAGGCTACCTGCTTTTCTCACATCTTAGTAGCTAATGGCTTTATTCTCTGATTGTAGCTTATGTCATTTTACTTGACCTCTTCCATCCATCACCTCCCCTCAGATGCTGTCGTCTCTGGCCAGGTACCTGGAGCCCCTGCCAGATGAGGAGGGAGACCCCTTCCTCACCCGGATCCAGGCCCTCTTCCAGTCTGACTTTATTTCCAAGCAGCAACCGCCTGACCAGGAAGAGGGGGAATCTTTAAATATCTCATCCAGACCAGTGGACTCTGATGACTTTGCTTTTGATCAGCTGATCAGTGAGGATAGACCTCCCGAGGGAGGAAGAGGCTCTGATCCAGAGTCTGGCAGAGCTTCAGACAGCAGTGTTCAGACCACAGACACATCCTCAGAGATGAATAGCAGCACAGTGTTACATCTGGGCTCTGTGCTGTCATCTGAACATGACTATTTACTGTGAGGGACAACATATCATAATCTGACTGTACTTGTACGTAATACAGTATTAAACAAAGTATAAACATGTATGTAAATATGATAAGGTTTTGTATCAGTATTATCATTTAGTTTTCTAACTATTTTATGTTTTTAGTGAAGTAATTTAGTCAAAACTAAATAGAGAGAGAAGTAGAAAGAGAGGAGATTGGGTTATTGAATGAAAATCATTTCACATTCTCAGTTCTGCAGGTTCCTTTTTAAACTGGAAAATAAAATCTATTTTCACATTTGGTTGTCTTGTCACTTGTTCCTGTATTATCTGAAAAACAAAAACTATTATATAGTCTTAAAAGCGGGAACGTATCAATGTTTCTCTTACAGTAGACTACTTTTACAGTTTGTAGAAAACATTACAACACCAGCCGAAAGGAAATCTTTTAAAAATAAATGGGTGGGCTGAATATAGGCAAGGCAAGTTTATAGCACCTTTCAGCACACGGCAATTCAAAGTGCTTTACAAATTAAAATAAAAGACATTTAAGAATAAATACAGCAGAAACACATTATACAATGGCATTTAAAAACAGGCATTACAAAGCAAAGATAATAAAAATAAACACAACACGTATAGAATAGATGAATAAAAGCCATACTGCAGTGTGAATATAAACAGCTCACTCAAATACAGCGGCAAAAATATAGGTTTTAAGTCTGGATTTAAAAGTATTAAGAGTCGCAGTGGACCTGCAGAATTCAGGGAGGTTGTTCCAGATAGTCGTGGCATAATAGCTAAACGCTGCTTCTCCATGTTTAGTTCTTACTCTTGGAACAGAGAGCAGACCCGTCCCAGAGGACCTGAGACTCCTGGATGGTTCATAGTTGTGCAGGAGATCGTTAATATAATTTGGTCCTAAACCATTCAGTGCTTTAAAAACCAGCAGCAGTACTTTAAAATCAATTATTTGACAGACTGGAAGCCAGTGTAAAGACTTCAGAATTGGACTGATGTGATCCACTTTCTTAGTGTCAGTGAGGACTCGAGCAGCAGCGTTCTGAATCAGCTGCAGCTTTCTAATAGATTTTTTAGTGAGACCTGTGAAGACACCATTACAGTAGTCGAGTCTACTGAAGATAAAAGCATGGACAAGCTTTTCCAAATCCTGCTGTGACATTAGTCTTTTAATCCTAGATATGTTCTTCAGGTGATAGTATGCAGACCTAATAACCGTTGTAATGTGACTGTTAAAATTCATGTCAGAGTCCATCACTACACCTAGATTTCTTGCTTTATTTGTTGTTTTGAATAACTTTTATTAGTTCCTCCTTTGCTCCAAAAACAATAATCTCAGTTTTATTTTTGTTAAATTGGAGAAAGTTCCTACTCATCCAGTCATTGATGTGCTCAATGCACAGTGTTGTAATTGGAGAATAGTCTCCTGGTGAAATTGTTATATACATTTGGGTGTCATCTGCAGCTATGATAACTTGGGTCGTTGTTTTTCATTATTTGAGCCAGTGGTAGCATATAGATATTAAAAAGCAGAGGTCCTAAAATGGAGCCTTGAGGAACCCTGCATGTCATATTTGTCAACGCTGATGTGTAGTTGCTAGAGACAACGTTTTTTCTGTCCTTTAAGTAGGATTCAAACCAATTTAGAACTGTTGCCGAAAGTCCCACCCAGTTTTCCAGTCGGTCTAGCAATATGTTGTGGTCAACAGTATCAAATGCAGCGCTGAAATCTAATAATACTAACACTGAGATTCAGCCACTGTCTCTGTTTAGGTGGATGTCATTGAAGACTTTAACAAGAGCAGTCTCAGTGCTGTGGTGTGGAGGAAAGCCTGACTGGAACACATCAGAACCGTTATTTTTGAGTCCTGAGTCCTGGATTTCAAGTCGTGGCTGAACCTGTCATTGTGGTCCTGCCTGACTTTCATCATACTACTTCCCTGATCCTGCTCCCACAGGATTGTTGACATCCTCGTGGATTCATCTTCTTATTATAGACACATGCATTTCCAAACATTCGGTCTATATGCTGTAAATGTATTCTCTTTTCAATTTACACACGGCATCTATTGCATGTCTGTCCGTCCTGGGAGAGGGATCCCTCCTCTGTTGCTCTCCCTGAGGTTTCTCCCATTTCCCCCTTTAAACTGTGGGGTTTTTCCTTTTTTTGAAGTTTTTCCTTGTACGATGCGATGTCTAAGGACAGAGGGTGTCGTATTGTCATACTGATATTCTGTACAAACTGTGAAGTCCACTGAGACAAATGTAACATTTGTGATATTGGGCTATATAAATAAACATGGATTGATAGATTATTTAAAAGCATGAAATGACTCAGCTGTTGAAAAACAACTTTTTCAATCATTTTGCATAAAAATGGGAGGTTTGATATTGGCCTATAATTATTCATTACGGATGCGTCTAGATTATGCTTTTTTAAGACTGGTTTAATTACTGCAGTTTTCAGGGCCTGTGGAAATACACCCGAGTGGAGAGGCTTGTTTACTATGTGAAGTAGATCTGAGGCATTGCAATGAAAAATGAAGAAGAGCCTTCTTCTTCTCTAATCAACAGATAGAAAATAAATAAATAAAATACATACGAAATACCACGAATTCATACACACAATACAGGCTTGTATTGTGTGCCCGGAACCTTTATTCGTGGACTTGTTTCTAGGGGGAATCATTTTGGAAGCAGGAGCGTCAACTGCCAAAACAACCAAAGTTAACGTCCAGTATACTGAGGTTTTCGCGTCGCATGGAGTCTTACATTTTTAAACTTGACGTGGAACAGTTTTATAATTAAACATACTGTTAGTATAGATGCAAATAAATAAGCATAAGGCTGTCGGTTAGCGGGTACAAGGTGACTTGTCGGTAGCGTCCATCGGTATCAAGGACATTGACAGCTTGGAACAATTGTTCGATATGATATTAAAGAAGCTAAGTAAAATAACATAACAAAGTAACGTGGACGTCCTACGATAGACATTCATACATCAAGATGAGGAAGTCCAGCCCTCTCGGACAATAGGTGTTGGCATCATCCGTAGTTTCAAAAGACCTGACTGCTGTTTGCTTATACGTGGAGTGTTTATTTACCAGTAAGGACGATGGTTTTACTTTATGTTAATATCTTAAGGAGCAGTCGTTTCTGTTCTCTGTCTGCACATCTGACAAGAAACTACAAACAAGCTGGACTTCATGTGAAGAAGGCACCCTTCTCTTCTCAGATCAGCTGTTATAGAACAACAAACTCTGTTCACCTCAGATCCCCTCAGACAGCACCGCATCTCTTACTCTGTAGCAATGGGAGGAGAGCGTGTTTCCAGATTACTCCCAGCCCCACCTCACCCCTGCTCTCAGGACCCCACTTCCACACCTCTGCCCCTGTGAGGGCCCTGCCTGCTCCTCTGCTGTGGCTGCTGCTCAAACCTCTACAGAAGATCGCAGCTGTAATCCTGGGCAGGTAGGAGACACTCTGGAGCTGGTTATATACATTTAAATTAAGACGTGTTCATTGCTCTGAGCCACACTCTAGTTTTATTATATGTAATGTATAATGTGTTTATGTATAATGAACTGTTTTACCAACAGTTGTATCAATAGATTATTTAAATAACAAATCAATTACTCTAGAATGTGTTGTGCATATGTTGGGACTTTTTAGTCTTTTGCAATTTTACTTTCTATACCCCCCTGGTTTTAATTTGTTTACTTTACCTTTACTGCTTTCAAACTAATACTTGGAGTCATTTATGTTTACTGATGGCATGTCATTATTGTTTGGCTATCTTTTTTTCTTGCAGTATTATTTTGGACACTTGGTCGCTTCCATAAGATGTAAAGGGTTACATATAGAGTTGGGGGCCTTTGAAGCAGGAATAGAAGGCACATGTATAGGCATACAGCACATACAGTTTTCAGCAGACCACAGAAACGCACTACAACTTGCAGATTGGGAGTATCTGTACGGTCCATGTTGTAACTGCCTCAAGTAACAACTAAACAGCAAATATTGCAGTGACTAGTTATGGAATTTGGTCTGGAATGGAAAGAAGGTTTTTGAAAGATTGCCTGAAAAAAGAGTGCCTTCTTCTTCTCTAATCAACACTGAAGTGGCCTGACTATAATAGTTTCATTTGGCACACATAAAAAAACACTATCAGCAAAGCATCATTCATTTCTTTGGTTTTATTTTGGGTCAGAGATCTGAATTTGGACACATCATCATGGAACTCCCCGCAATACAGAGAGTTGCTTTGTTTAGTAACTATTCCAAAAAGTCCTGGCCTACTTGTCTACTTAAATATTTTACGGCTTCCTCTGGAAAGGCGCACAAAATGATGTCAACATTTTATGTTGTCAACATATATTATGCATGTTTTGAAGCTACTTTGAGATATCAGTGTTTCTTATCTGCTTAATTCCAAACATTTAAATTCTTCAGAAATGACAGGACCTAAAATGATCCTTTTAGTTGAATTGTTTACCACTTTTGGGCAGTATATGATTTTAAAGACTGTCAGCTACATAAACAGTTTTCACCTCTGTGTAGGAGTATCAGGAAGTGGTGGGTGGCTCTACCACCAAACCGCCGGCAGCTCATGCGCGAATGGGTTCGTCATCGCCGCTGGCATCTGATATCTGGAGCAGGCGTTGCTATGGTGATTTTAGCCCTCCTTCTCCTTACCCACCTGAACGAGTCCCCGGTGACGGGTCGGACCCGCCTCCTGGTGTTCAGCCGAGAGAAATACATGGAGCTGGCAGCTCTGACTTCAGAGGCGGTGAGAGAATGAGGGAGGGGGATAACATATGTGTGATTAGCACGGTGATTATGTCCCAACCTTTACTGTCAAACAAACCCCCACAGCCCTTTTAAATGAGCTCAAGTACCCCTTCATCACCTCTACCGGTCAACTTCACCTGTCATATTAATCATTATACATTACTGTTTTATTCAATTATACTGTCTTTGTGGGCCTCTGTATAGCTCACAGGTTAGAGCTGGTTCCCCATGAACTGAGGGTCAGGTCACTCTCCAATAAAGGCTAAACTTGCCCAAAAATCTTAAAAATAATAAATTGCTTCCAATGTTAAAAACATGGAAGTTTCAACTATTTAATTATTTTAGCAAATATGTTAATCATACTTTTAGTAATTATAAGCTTTAATAATTGCGTTTAGCTATTACAACCATCTAGCTGTTACTTTTAGCTACATGTTTCAATTTCTCTGCTCGCTTGCTAAAAGTTTTGTGTGTGTGTGTGCGTTGCGTGTGTTTTCGTGCTTGCTTTAGTACATGGAGGAGTTTGCAGAGCTGTTGGTTCCTGTCACTGACCCCCGTCACCAGGTGGTGGAGCGGCTGGTGCAGCATCTGGCAGAAAGAAACAAGGACATCCCTGAAGTGTCTGATGTCTCCTGGAGTGTCCATGTGGTGCAGAGTCCTAACGTCAACGCCTTCGTCCTCCCGGTCAGTAAGAGAGAGACAGCTGTGGAATTACAGATTTCTATGTCTTTGTGTCATATTATCATTACCAACCTCCATTAAGGTCATTGGTAAGTTCTTTTTTTGTACATCTGTAGAGAATTTAATCACAAAATGACTTGGATTGTTCTTTCCTTTATGTAGGACGGGAAAGTGTTCATGTTTACGGGGATGCTGGAGACTGTGGCTGACGTTCACCAGCTCACCGTTGTCCTGGGACATGAGATGGCTCATGCTGTTTTGGGGCACTCTGTAAGTAAACAACCCTCTACAGACTGCATGTGATTGTGGCATAGATTTTTTTAAGGGTGGGTCATTTTGGTCTTAGTCAACTTCGATTTATTTAGTTGATTAGTACATTTTTGTCATACTCTGTAAAGCACTTTGGGCTGCGTCAAGCATGAAAGGTGCTATATAAATAAAGTGTATTATTATTCTTTAAAACACTTTTTCTCGTGCTGAATAACATGTTGTCAAGAAAGGACCATGTCTCTGGTAAACACAAGTCTTTAAGTCCAGCATTTGCGTGATTATCTGATGAGAAACTCAGTTCTACAGATTTGTCGAATACATCTACTTAGCCATTAGTCGAAAAAAGTACTCATAGAATTTGAATTTCGTTATAAGTGCGTCTCAGCCATAGACAGGAAATCATACCATATTTTATTAATTTATCTATAACGAATTTTCTCATTATGATCTTTCACTCATTCAATGCATGCTGCAGATGTATGAGGGAGCCAAACCATTGAAATGGCACACAAAGACACAGCACTACTGAGATTGATGCAGAAACATGGAAACCTTTAGTGCTGTGTACAAGAACATTACATTACATTACATTTAGCTGACGCTTTTATCCAAAGCGACTTACAATTACCAATCACAGGGACATTCTCCCTGGAGTAACTAAGGACCAAGGGCACACTAGTGGTGGTGTTCCTGGCGGGATTTGAACTCACAACCTTCCGATCTTCAGCCCACCTCACTATCCATTGGACCACCACTATCCCTATATCATATCTGCAGTGTGAAGTAGTCTGACATTGAGAGGTGTAGTTGATAGCATCAGACCTTGCTGTGCATAACAATGAGTAATTGAAAAAACGTGGTGCAAATACTGTTCAAGAACCAAGTGATTTAAAAGCCCTTTGTAAACAGAGTAGATGCTACAGCTGGAAGCCTTTTGTTGCATCAGCCGGTGATAAAGACTCCCTGACAATCACCCCCAAATGCTTACTAATCCTCTCTGCGCCATGACGACCAAAGTCCTGTGGACCCAGGGCATTGTGGGGCTTTATTAATTCTCCACAGACTACTGTTTTTTACTCTGGCTACCAAAGCCCATTCGTCTTGTTCTGAAAAAATGTCTAATGAAGTTGTGGGTATTGCAAGACTTTAAACGTCCTCTGAGGAAATGCTTGAAGGAGATTTTAATTAGATGAAGGGAATGAGCATCGATGGGCTGGGTATTACCCAGTAGATGTGCTCTATTGGATTGGCTGTTAAAACCTCTAAATCTGTAACAACGTAAAAGTTCCAGTGAAATAGATGAGAACAATCAATATGTTCCAGCTGCCTTGTTCACCTCTCAAAAACTTTTACCTTTTAGTTTTTCCTCCCTATCCTATTCTCTTCTCTTTGTTACCCCAATCCTCACTTGCTACATTCCTGTCATGTCCCCCTGTCATCCCCCTCCCCTCTGCCCCCCTCCCCTCTGCCCCCCTCCCCTAGGCAGAACAGGCCAGTCTGTCTCATGTCGTGGACCTGCTGTCTTTTATACTGCTGACAGCCATCTGGGCCGTGTGTCCTCGAGACAGCCTGGCTGTGCTGGGACACTGGGTACAGGAGAAGCTCTCCCAGGTGAGACCTAGTCCGTTTTTATTAATAATGTTGAAAAACAGCAACACTTTCACCTGAACATTAGAGCCCTGAAATAGGTTTCGATAAGGAAAAGAAGTTGGAACACCCTCATACATACATGATTTGTCTCTCCCTCAGTTGATGTTCAGCCGTCCCTACAGTAGGAAACTGGAGGCTGAGGCCGATCAAGTCGGATTACAGTTGGCTGCGAAGGTATGAATCATCTACGATGTGTTACTGATAGAAGTACACTTCACAGATTTTGCCCAACATGTTTAGTTCATAAACAGTGTTCCACAGCCATAGAAAACTGTGAATGTGTGATGTAAAGTGTGTAGTTTCTAGGGCTGTCCCGAATACAATTTTTCGGGCTCCGGATATTCGGTAGTAATCAGCAGCGAATATTCGAATATTCGGTGCGGAGAGATTTTTTGTTTTTTTTAATAAACATTTTTTTTTTCAGAAATGTTTCATAACACGCTCCGAGACACCTGACAACACGCTGTTAAGCAGAAGCGCAGAAAGAGCATACTATTACGATTTATATTTATTTATTGTCTCAGTACTCGCATACATTAAAACTAAATGTGTCCTCTGCATTTAACCCAGCCGCAGTGCAGCGCCCGGGGACCAAATCTGGTTCCAAATTCCGTCTATAACGTTTTACAACCTGAAGATACAAAATACATATTTCTGTTATAACAACAATACTTTTAATAACATAGCCGTAACAGTAGGCCTAACAGGGTAATACTTGTTACCGATACAGTAAACAGTATTTAAATAAATGAAGAACGAAAAATAAATGTTTGTTTGTTTGTAGCCTTTATTTAACCAGGTGAAGCCCCTTGAGATCAAAAGATCTCTTTTTCAAGGGTGACCTGCAGGACATTAGTTACACATGTAACATAAAAACAACAGAACAACAATAAGGATGACAAACAACATAATGTGCAGGGTACAGTTTACAAACTCTATTTACAGAGACAGGTACCATGAGTCTCAAACAGCATGTCACCCAGCTGAGTTTTAAAATGATGCAGGGGAACCAAAGTGCTCAGTTTTAAACATGTTTGCAGACTGTTCCAATTTAGTGGAGCTGCACAACTAAAAGCTTTCTTCCCTAAGACAGTCCTAGCACTTGGCACATTTAATAAAACAACATCATGAGATCTCAGGCAATATGTACTTTCAATTCGTCGAGAGATCAGAGAGCAGATATAAAAAGGTAGTTTACCCAACATGGCTTTGTAAATGAACATGTACCAATGACTGAGCCTCCGTACAGTTAGTGAAGGCAGACCTGCCTTGGCATACAGGGTACAGTGATGAGTAAGTGCTTTAT
Organism: Gymnodraco acuticeps; assembly: GCF_902827175.1. NCBI lineage: Eukaryota > Metazoa > Chordata > Actinopteri > Perciformes > Bathydraconidae > Gymnodraco > Gymnodraco acuticeps. The sequence continues at coordinate 1,315,934 of NW_022990673.1, forward strand.
AGTTAGTAACAAATCTCAGGGCACTGTGATAGGCGGCATCTAACTTTTCCAGGCAATGGGCAGGTGCATTCATATAGATCAAATCACCATAGTCCAGCACAGGTAAAAAGGTCACAGTGACTAGCCTTTTCCTGTCTTCAAATGAGAAACAGGACTTGTTTCTGAAAAAGAAACCTAGTCTAACCCTCAGCTTTTTAAGCAGGTTATTGACATGAAGTTTAAAAGTAAGACAATCATCAAGCCAGATACCTAGGTATTTATAACTGGTAACCACTTCAAGTACTTGTCCTTGCATAGTAACAATATCCAAAACAGGCTCTGGTATCTTTTTAGCTTTAGAAAAGAGCATTACCTTGGTTTTTTCAACATTTAAAAGAAGCTTAAGCTCAGTGAGCTGAGTCTGAATAATGTTAAAAACAGCCTGTAATTTAACACCAGCCTCCTTAATGGAGGGACCTGCACAGTACATCACGGTATCATCCGCATAAAAATGTAAAGTAGCTTCATCCACATTTTCACCTAAACTGTTGATATATATGGAGAATAAAAGTGGACCTAAAACAGAACCTTGAGGAACACCATTAGCAATGTTTAACCACTCAGAAGACAGCCCATCAAAGTGAACACATTGGGACCTTTCAGAGAGGTAGTTCACAAACCAATCCACTGCATGGCTGGATATGCCAATACTGAGTAGCCTCTGCTTTAAAATGCGATGATCAACAGTGTCAAACGCTTTGGAAAGGTCAATAAACAGAGCTGCACAACTCTGCTTATTATCCAAAATACTAGTAATGTCATTCACCACTTTCATTGTCGCAGTGATGGTGCTGTATCTCTTTCTGAATCCTGACTGATGTTTAGACAGGATATCATTTATACATAAAAACTCCTTTACTTGGTCACTCACAAGTCGTTCGAGCACCTTAGCCAGAACTGACAATTTGGAGATTGGCCTAAAGTTATTTAAAATAGTTGCCTCCCCTCCTTTTAGTAAAGGCAAGACATAAGTAAATAAATGAACGAACTGTATGCCAATAATTGCCTTAGCCCCAGATGTTCCCACATTGCTGCTATTATTTTCACTATTCGGATAACATTGAAAAACTAATATAAAAAAACAATTCGGTTGCTTGCTTGCAACTATTTTCCAAGCAAAGCAAGTGCACGATTTTATCATGTGTAACGTTACTGTTTAAACGGCGGATAAAGCAGCTTCATCATGGCAACTTGACAACAGCTAAGCTAAGCTAGGCTAGTACTTACAGCAGCCAGTTTCTTGTCGCATATTTGGCACACTGCCTTCTTCTTACCGTCGTCCAATTTAAAATGGTCCCACACAGCTGAAGTCTTCGGCATTTTGTGTTCAGGTGTGTGAAACGAGGTGAAGCGTGCCGTTTGCGTTCGTGACTGTGAGTGAACGCGATGTCAGGAGCACAGGCTGAGATTGTATATATTTCCGCATTTTAACAGTGCAATTCAAAAGTATAAATATAGTATAAGAATATGGCAATTCGCCTTTATTGATAGCATACATTTAGGGGAAAAAACAAAAAAAATTGAACAAAAAACGAATATCCGAATAATGAAATTAAAACCCGAATAGTTGGCCAACGAACGAATATTCGAATAGTCGAATATTCGGGTACATCCCTAAAAACAGAATGAAACTACTAGTTTCATTCTGTTTTCTGTCTGAATCCCCTCTTTTTTGGCCCCTTTGAGTCGATTTGAGCGATTTTAGTCATTTTAACTCTGGTTCTGGGACAGTTTACATTCTTGTGTTTTAAGTATGTTTTTAGATTGATTTCAGTCTGGTCTGCTTTTTTGTCAGTAGCTGTTGCTGTCAATCCTTGTAATCGGTCTACTGGCCACTAGGGGGCAATGTTGTCAAACTAAACCAAACTCAGATGATTGGTTGGTAAGGGTTTTCATCTCAGTACTACACAGTAATGCCAGTGTGTGTGTGTGTTTTTCCTGTCTCCTCCCCAGGCGTGTGCAGATGTGCGAGCAGGACCCGTATTCTGGCAGCAAATGGAAATCAGGGACCAGCTGACAGGAGAGACCACCGTGCCCGAGTGGATGTCCACACACCCCTCTCACAGGAACAGAGTCACTCAGCTGGACCGCCTCGTACCACAGGTACAGACACACACAGTACTGATTCCTGGATCAGTTCAAAGAACAGCATGGGACGTTTCTTTCAAAACTAAACTACATAAGTAAACACATTCCTGCTGCTCTAAACCATGTGTTTGTCTAATGTAAAAGTCTCTTTGATCCGTGTTTTAGGACAGAGCCCGACACCTGTCTTTTGTTTAGGAGAAACGGTGCAGCTTTAGGAGCTGTTGCAAGGAGTCTTAATGGAACTAATGAAGCATCTGGAGAGATGTATAACCACCGGCAGACATGTGGCGAGGAGGGCAGGCAGAGAGAAGGAAGGGACTCAGGAAGGAGAGGAAAAGATGCAAGGTTTTAGGAAGACAGGAAAAAACATTTTGCCACACAGGGGCAGGGATGCCTGATTAGTTAAATGTCTGTGAGGCTTCGAGTTCAGGAACTGAAAGAAAGCAGCCCCTCGGAAGCAGCTCGATCTCACACACTGTGCAGGCACTGTGGCAAGACAATCAATGGTGTCCTAAGGCTAGAAGGAAATCAACAAGCAGTTAAGGCAGCAACTTGTATGGAGAGCGCCAGCATCCACAATCATTACGTTTCACGTTTCACCGAGTTAGTGTGTGTGTCTGAGGCAGAGAGAGAGAAAGATAAGGACAGATTAACAGTGTATTAGGCACAGGTTAGGAATATTTAACCTTGAGTGTGAGTAGGACTGTTGGTACACTGTCAAATGCTCCAAGCATGAAAGATGAACAGATGGGTAAATCACTAATTGTCCATCAGGTGCCAGTATTGTGTGTGTGTGTGTGTGTGGTGTGTGTGTGTGTGTGTGTGTGTGGTGTGTGTGTGTGTGGTGTGTGTGTGTGTGTGTGTGTGTGTGTGTGTGTGTGTGTGTGTGTGTGTGTGTGTGGTGTGTGTGTGTGTGTGTGTGTGTGTGTGTGTGTGTGTGTGTGTGTGTGTGTGTGTGTGTGTGTGTGTGTGTGTGTGTGTGTGTGTGTGTGTGTGTGTGTGTGTGTGTGTGTGTGTGTGTGTGTGTGTGTGTGTGTGTGTGTTATATGTGTGTTATTTGTTTGCATCATATAATATCCCTGTGTGTTAGATTGACCTCTAGCAACAGTCTCTGTCGAGGCCAGTCTGCAGCCACAGGCAGTGAAGTGAGGAAGACTATTGTTTGGGGATTCATTGGCCTCCAGTGTGTGTGTGTGTGTGCGTGTGTGTTCTGTGAGGAAACTCTCCGGTTTATACCCTCCTCACACCCATCATTTCGATCCAGCATGGCAGCACATATGAGCCAGTTAACAGTGGAGCTCATTCGGCTGAAAGTGGTGCATAATGTGATGTTTTCAACCTTGCGAGAGGTGACAGCATCAAGCTACTTAACCCGACTCCTCTGAGGGCACTCTGCCTCCACTAGTGCGCTCATCATCCTTGAGCAAAGCGCATTAAGTTGCCTGGTAGCATGAGAGGGAGAGCCTGTTGAGTGGGAAGCCAAGTGCACGTATATATGAGTCTTGTAGGTGATTTAAGTGAGAGATTAATGAGTTTCGTGTGTGTGTGAGACGGACAAAGAGAATGTCTCTAACTGCTGGGAAGTGCTAGGTTTGTTCCTTCCAGCACTGCTTATCCAACCTGTACCTGTTTGAAGAATAAAGATTGAATCTTTAGCCATATAGCCATGCTAGCAGTTTGCCTCTTGGGATAGCAATATCAATCTGTTGGTTCACCATTTTGGCCAGACTGGAAGGATTTAAATGAATAGTTATTTTCCTCTAGTGCCATCATAAGGTTTGAGAGTTCAGTTTGCCCAATAGATTGATCTGACAATATACCTGCACAACTAATGACATTCCCATCCTCCTTAGCTGTAGTTTATGTTAATTGCAAACTAGCAAATGATAGCCAGGCAACATGTAAACTAAGATGTGTTAGCATTTAGCCCAGGGTACAGCAGTGCTTTATAACGGCCTCACGGAGCTGCTACAGTGGAACGGATATTCTTTAGTTTTATCACGGTTTATTTGTTGTGTTTGTTTGTCTTTCCTTCATTTCAGTTCACAGCCGCTCTTTGATGAAATATCTCCCTATCACAAATGTAAAAGAAGAAGTTACTGATTCCTTGTTCTACTACACTTCAAACAAAAACAACAAATGACTCAACACAACCCAAACAAACACATTAATCATAGACCTGTCATATCCATCTTTGTACTTGTTGTTAATGAACTTCTTGTCTGAAGTTATGACAAGTCAGTACATACAGAGTACAGAGCATGGTTTAATACTTTGTCTTCCCTCTGTCTCTGTCCAGGCTCTGGAGCTGAGGGAGAGCTGCGTCTGCCCTGCTCTACCTGCTATAGACCCTCGCGTCGTCTTCACCAAAAGTGTCCGTGTGATGCTGGAGGCCGCTAAGAACCAGGGGAGAGGAGGGCCAGAAGGGGCACGCAAGCCCCCCCTGCCCCGCAGCCCAGCCTCACTCCTCACTGGACTGCCTGCTGCTCTACTTGCCCAAAATGACCTCTATCCTTCCCCAAATTTAGATCGAGAAATGAAAGGCCAAGTCTCATTCATAGCATCAGAGTCAGCGGTAACAGCCTCTGTCCCCGCTCCTTCTGAGGGAGAAGGATCCCAGTCTATGGGGCAGAGCACCAGCTGACAGGGGTGTTAAATAGTCCCACAATTGTAGTTGTCAAAGACTTTTTGAATGTGTGAATGAGTGAGTGATTGGTTGGTTTGTATATTGGTGAGCTAGCATAATCATCTTAATAATGGTCTATTCAATTTCATTGACCTTGTTTTCATAAGTGTTAAACGGGGTAAAGCTTCCACCTTTGATCAGGGGAACCCAAGGTTTGTCTTTTTCTCGGCACTAAAGACTCCTATATTTTGCTAGAACTATGGAGGCTGGACGTGGGTTTGGATCTGGGTAAAGAAGTAGCTTTGGAGAAGAAATGGTGGAAAAACCCGTAAAATATAAAACATTATATTAAAAGAGTTCAAGCCCCCTCCGAACTCTATTGCAACACCCTGCTGACTGTGCTTTAAAGCATTGTATTCATAACTAGTGACTACAAAGAGGCCACATTAATTAGATGACCTCTCAATGCAGAATGAATCTTAGTAAAGCTCCCATACATTGCCAGATTAATATGTGCATTATTCATTGACACATGGCAACAGATGAGAGTAAGCACTTTGTGTGCATGTCGGAGGCTCCGTCCATGGCAGGCAGAGGACATCTACATTCTAATTATGACTGCTGCATTATCATGCCACACACACACACACGGCACTTTATGTATTCTCTACCCTGAGGGACTTAATGGTGTAAATGTATGCCGTGTTGTTTGCAGGTTTTAAAACATAGCCTTTTGCACAGGAATGCCAATATCTAGCGTCAAGCTTTGTGAAATCTTTCATGGGATTTTGTAAATTCCTATTTAACAAGTCAGGTTGACTGAGAAAACATCCTTATTTACAACAACAGCCTGCGGGAGCAGTTGCACAATGAAGAGGGGAGAACAGTAATGGTTCATATCTCTGTACAGGAACAAAGTAGCACACTGTGTTAAACTGTGAAATCAAAAGTACTGCTGTGTTTTCATATGGGATATGTTGTAATATTTGTGCCATGCATTTTAGGTTTAGGGTCTGTATCAGCTTACAAACCAAAAGGGAGCACTTCAGTTGTGTGCTGTGGAAGCTTTGTCTAACTGCATCAGGGTTGGTCGATAATAAAGGCTGTGTCTATATTAGAATAAGTGGTCAGTGATAGGGTTTACACAAAAATGTGAAATGAAATGCCACAGGGACGTGCTCTGTTTGCAAGTGGCAGACAAACAATAAAAACTTGAAAAAATGCTTTTTGGTGGGGTTTTTTCACTGCAAGATCCTGTGAAACTCAAGCTCAAATATGTTAATGTTTGAGCAGCAATAAATAAGGATCATGGCAACACAATGTAAAATGTACTGTGTATGTTTGAATGTGCGATAGTTAGAGGAAATAATCAGCCTGTGTCATTGCATAAAACTTTGCAACAGGGTTTAAAGTTCCCTTATAATTGTTTCAGTGTTTGTATGAATGTGATGATGTTGTAGCAACTGTAGCAGAAGTTTCTCGTTGATGCCAGACTCCCGGGGAAAGTCCTTGCTGGCCTCTCTCAGCTGATCAGAGAAACATAGTTTGTAAATCTCACACACAACATTACACAGTCGTATTCAAATCAAAGCTACGAGCATTTCATTCAGTCAGATTCAGTGCAGTAGTCTTATAATGCCTGCCAAATGTTACAAGTTCTTGCTTCTTGAATACAAGATCAATCCTGTGACATCTCAGTTTTAAAGACCATTGCAACATCGAAAGTTCCCTCCTGAGCAAATATATCATGCTTTAGAACATGAGCATTAACTAAAGTTAACCTGACTTACTGTGTTGCGCTTCATGCTCACACTAATTTCACTTCAAGGATTTTTTTGGATCCAAAGCTTTTATACATTTTAATGGAGACTTTCCATTTCCTGGTCACATTGTCGTGTGTACGCTGAAGCATCTGGATGCAGCTCCCTCAGCACTCAGACAGAAATTGGAACATGAGCAGGCAACAGATGACACATTCACACCCAGAGGTAATTGTAATGAGCGTGATACAACACATACACACACACACACACACACACACACACTGCTCTGAGTAATTGTAGCCTACTGCTGGAGTCTAAACAATACTGCGACAGAGGGCTTAATCAAGGAAAACAAAGACACAGCAGTCAGAGGGATTGAAAGGACTGAAATAGAAAGTAGACAAAGTGGAACCATGGGGATTGAGAAAAGAAAATATTTATTTCAGGTGGGTGAAAGAGCATTTTATGTTATCTACATCAAAATTAAGCAGCTGATTTTCTTACATATTTTAAGTCAAATGCTGGATAAGAAAGTCCTACTTATATGTATTTCTCTGTGTCTACATGTAGCCTTAGGCAGATAAGATCTGTTCCACGGAGTGAGAGAGAAATCATCGGTCTACTTTATGTCTCTATATTCACCTCGAGTCTCAGATTGTATTGTGTTTGTATATTTGTACGCCCACTAGAGACACCATACTGCTTCTGAGACCTCTGACAAACTGCTTGCAGGTATTTCAAGGTATTGATAAGCAGAGAAGCATTGAAAAGTAGAAGAAGTACAAAAGGTAGCACACCCACAAAAGAGAATGCTGAATGCACGACAGACGGCAAACTCAAAATGCTGTTTCCAAACAAAAACACTCCCAGAGAGAGTCAGGACTGTGAGAGAGCAACCCAACACATCTGCTGTGTAGGTGGCTGAATGATGTCCCACAATGCAGTCTGGCTGCCCTCTGACCTCCCTGTGGAGTGTTGCTCCAAGTGGCTCATCCACAGTTCCATTTCTAAGATCCACCCCGGCACACAACGCGCGCACACACACACACACACACACACACACACACACACACACACACACACACACACACACACACACACACACACACACACGAAGCAGCTGGCTGCTGAGTGTAGAGGGAATATGGTGATGGGAAAATGTGTGTGTGTTAGTGTGCTGTTGTGGTAAAAGTTTCTGTGTCCTTCCGCTGTGCATTCATTATACATGTGGCATGTGGGTGTCTGATTGAAATGAATATTTTACTGCTTTTAATCACTGCCATTGCCAGAGTGATGGAGCATCTGGCTGTGTTACCTGGGTAATTAAAGATGCTGTCTCACACATGCACACATGCAAGTCTCAGAGGCTGTGTCTGCAGTATGAGACGGAAGTACTCCAGAGCCTTACTAATGAGTACAATTAGATTTGCAATGTTTTGAAGCAATGGGGCCCATAGAAATAAATAAAATATGCCTTTGTCTAACTTTGATTAGCAAAACGCTTTTCAAACAGGTCAGGGTTCTAAGAAGAAACAATCTTTGTTGATGTGGCATGAGTGTCGGGCAGAGGTAGCCTTAACGGCAGTTCAATCTTACAGGATAATATTTTGTTGTGTCCTCATTTAGAACCATCAGTCTAAATGTAAATTGTAAACTTTATTTTATTTTGTACAACTGGGGAATGGCAGCAAGAACGAACCATCCTACATTTAATTTTTTGCGTCCATCTCTTTCTACATGAGCAATTGTGTATTGAGTTTGAATTTTTCACTTGTTATGCACTGAGAAGATTTACCCTAACTGAGCAAACCTGCCACCAGAATGTTATTTTTAGCAAATAGGGCAAAACGGTGGTGCGCAAGAGTTGTTTTTATCTGGTGCAGTCTACACTTTGAGCCGATAACACTGAGCTGAGTGTTTCTTTCCCATAAAAAAATCGAATCTAATGCAACTTTTTTGTAAGCTAATGTGTTAATGTGTGAGCAATGTTTACATTGGTTATAAAGTAAAGCTTTTTCTAGCTAATGACTCACCCTTCACTCAAAGGTAACATAAATGAAAATAGATCTCCACTTCTAGTTCGTTCTAGTTAAAATTACCCATGAAACCAATATTTTGTCAGTGTTTTTTTTTTTGGTGTGTTATCGCAGTGAAGGAACTGTCTGGCATGGGGTCATTGAGGCTATCTGGGTATTCTCTTTCAACACACAATACAGGTCCTCCTCTAATGGCTCCTCATGTCTTCCCCGTCTGTATTATCTTCTCTATCTGAGGTTGTGTGTATGTGCGTGTGTGTGTGTGTGTGTTCATGGTTGAACTGGTAGAGGTTTTTATAGTCTGGCTGCTCTGATGCTATTAGAGATTAGGATGTTAACACAGTCCCTCATCTGACTGCATCGATCCCAACCCTGGCAGTGGAATCACATTAATACTAACAATGTCAGGTACAAGCTTTGTAACTCCCTTTACCCCTCTCTCTCTCTTTTTACATCTGCTTCTCTGTCAGTGTTGATTTGAATTTGAATAACCAGCGTTCTTCCCCGTCTTTCAACAAGTAGATGGTGCAATCTAATGAAGGGAAAGAGGGAAGGAAGATTGCCGAAGCAGAAGGGGACTAGAGGATGTGGAAATGAGATGAGATGAAATGGTTTGAATCAGTCTCCCTCAACTGCTTTGACACCAGTAGCTTTCAGTGTTTGAGCACAAACAAATCAAGTTACAATTTAGGGTAAGCAAATCAAGAGATAGTGAACAAGTTCGAATTACGGGCCTATGAAAAAAATGAACAGTATGCAACATTACGGTTTACCTGAGGACGGATAGTGGCAATGTCAGATTGATGATAGTTGGGTTCAGAAGTCTAGATTTTGTACCTTTTTAGAGCATTTGATTGTCCACAAATTCAATTACTTGAGAAATGTGTGTTCTACTGGCGTAAATAATACAAAAAACAATGTGCCTTATTTGTACCTTTCTCAGTTCAGCTGACCATGATATTTTGTTCTCAAATTCACACCAACACACTGTCAGTGTCAGCTAAATTCAACAAACTGTGACAGATCTGGTTGTACATTCAGACCAAAAGTGCTATCACATTTTTTTTAACAGCTGTCAACACTGTTATTATCCACACTTCTTAATTAACGTAGGCAACGTTTGATTTCCTTCAGTTATTTACTGTTTCACTCAAAAATAGAGCCGCTAATTCTGACATGTTAGGATTTGAAGACTCATACCAACTCATAATAACACCAAATTTGAAACTATAAAAGAAGTTCTTGCAAATTATGAAATGTGTTTGAATTCATAGCATACACCAGTATTAGTTTATGTTTACTGCCACTAAATACATGTGTTTGTGGATGCTGTAAACCGAATGTCATAGTTCAGGCAGGCTTATCAAAAGCCCTGCACTTTTAAAACAGGTGTTAGGCAGAGCTATCCCGGGCAACATAAATTACCCAAGGAAGATGGGGGTCTTTTCATGGTTAATCATATGCATATTATGAACATCTATTCAAAGAAATGCTACCTATAATTTGCAGGCGTAATTTCGATGCGAAAAGTATACGTATAAGGATAAGGGTACATACATTGTACCAAGCTAACAGGTGCAACAGGAGGGAAGGAAGTGTCAATCAAGTGGGAGGGTCTGTACACCCGCACAGTCGCGAGGGGATGTCTAATCAATGCACCTGTGTGAGATCAACATGCGCGTGTTGTGTCTACCGACAACTTTCTAATTCGCGAAATTGTTTTATCTGTACACTATTTTATCAAGTGACAAACACTATGGTTCAGTTAAATGCTGAAGGAGCTTCCGAGAACTGCACTTGAAAAACAATTGTCCATCTTAAACACAAGTGAGCAACAACTACCACGGATTTGAGAAGGTCGAAAATGGTAGGCCTACTTGGAGAGATAGCCACAGGTTAGTACTTTTAAAGACCATGCTTGGTGAGAACATACACCACATTATAAGGCCCTCGAAACACGTGAAAACATCCATGAAGTTAAATTGTATTCGTTTAAGGTCCTACAAACTGCATTCACCTAGCCTAATTTGCTACAAGTTAAAAATGATCATCAGGCTAAAACATGCTAGGTAATAGTTTATCAGATACACAAATGGTAACATGTGTAAAATTGAATCATGTTGCATGTTGTTTATGTAGCTTAAACATGCTTTAAGATATAGTTTATCAGACTTCAAAATGGTAAAAGTTAAATCATGGTGAAGGTTGTTTATTTTGCTAAAACATGCTACACATTTTTTTTCAGCCCAAACATGCTTCACTATATAGTTTTTCAGACTTAAAAGGGTACTATTGTTATATTAAATCATGTTAATTTTATTGAGCTAAAACATGGAACAAGATACTATAAATAAGGCTAAAAGTTGTTTAAGCTACTTCTACGTGGTGTTGTTTATGAAGCTAACATATCCTTCAAGATGTGGTTTATTGAGTTTAAATAGGCTACAAATGATAGTTTATTAATGAATTGTTTTAGTCTAAAGTTTTCATGCTAGGCATCTCTATGTGTTTGTATGGGAGACAGATTGAGAGCATGCGTGTCTGCCTTCTTACAGCTACTTACTAGGGATATTATGACGGATTAAGCCTGGAATAAATTACAATAATTTCACATTAATTCTTGTACGTTTGTTTCTGTGACAACATTTAAATTGGACGACATTCCAGTTTACTGCCATGGTAAACCAGCATAACATCTGAGGAAAACCATAATGCCAGCCACTGTGCTGTTAGCTAGGGTTCACAGAATAGACCATGTGACTGGGAACAAATGCCTGCTTTTCTCTTGCTTTGAGTCCAGCTGAAGTCTGTGGGCTGTACATGTCTAATGACTGACTTGATAGCTAAGAAATTGAGTACATTTTAAAAGGAAAACCCACAGAGCCCTTACAAAACTAAAACACTGACTCTCATTATGCCTCAAAGAAGTCCTACAGATCTGCCAAGAAATTAAGTAGGCTACAAGAGTGTGTGTATCTTATTGAAACATGCATGCACTTTTCGGGGGGAGGGTTTTTAAAAGCGTTTATTTTTGTTCTCCCACGTCTTCCTACGTCACCTCTCCTTCAGTGTCCTTTTTAGAAATCCCCTCTATCCATCTGTCCTCTCTCCACTTAAGCAGTGCTGTTTGTTGTTCGCTGCTTCGTTGTCATGGTTTCCATTATGCTTAATGCCTGCTCTGGTTTGAAGGACAAAGCACTGCTGATGGTTAGTCTTCAGAGACAGAGGGAAAGGGAAAGAAGCTAAACAAAGTAGGGGATTGCACTGTATACATGATGTCGTTTTTATTTTTCTCATCCCGATGTCTAGTGTCATCTCTCACACAAACACACAGATACACACTGCGGTCTTCGATCCACATCCCCAGGGTTCCTGAGAAGGCAGCTCCACGCAAACACCCCCTTTGGCGTCAGATGTTTAAGACTAGCAAGCCTTATCTCTTAACTAATCAATACGCAGGCGGAACAGTGAGTCCTCGGGACTCTGTGGGATAAACTGCAGTCACACAGGACTGCACCAAACCAATCAGCCGGCACCAGGCCTGTGTTATGCTCAATGAGTGTGCTGCACACTGGCAGTACAGGAAGAAAACAAAAAGGATTTGCTTAAAATGAATATCTAATACTTGATGACTAAGTGCATGCAGTTGGTTGTGTGTATCTGCGAAGGCTTCAGACTGTCAGAAATCAGGCTAAAACCGTGGACTTTATTTAGCCGACCTGGTTGGAGAGTAGGTCGGCAGATGAGTCGGGAGGGAGATGTTCATGGAGAGTGTGTGTGTGTCTTAATAAAAACAGGATGGAAGAAAAGAGCTTAAAACTCAATCCATTCTACACTACACACATCAGCCCTTCCACTGTGTGATCCTCTCTCCCCCCCTCACCCTTCTCTCTTATTGTAAGGTTCTTAGGGCCTTTCTTAACTTTTAATAAGAGCCTTTAATAAGTCCCCAGATCATGGCTGGGTTGGTCAGGGTTTTCTATTTCAACCCAGCTCTGCTTAATCTTGCTCTAAAATAGATCTGCTCCCTCCACTCTGATACTCTCAGCCCCTCGCCTCCTCTGTCTGTGTTCCTCCAGAAGATTGTAAAAGTATTTATTAAACTACTGGGGGGGGATCAAGCAAGGTTGTTTCTCTCTCTGTGGTTTGTCTCATTTCTCTATAATCTTTCTCTTTGAAAAAGGACCAACAGTCATGTTTCTAAGAGGAAATACCTAGGTTTTCTCAGCGATAAAGCAATGACCGCCATAATAAAAATGTAAAATCAGATTTGGGCCTTGTTAGGATTTAGACTATTAATTGTCCTTCCAGCCAGTGACATGTTTGACTCCCTGTCACTGTTGCCATTCACCAAAAGTGACTCCGTTGCACACGTACAAAATTAGAATATCTAAATCGCCTCCTGAAATGTGTTATCTTAGCTTGGAGTTCCCAGTTTGTTTGGTTTTCACGGTGATGCTATGGTGTGTCTGTGTGTCATACTTTAGTTTCAGTCTCTTTGGCCTACTTAGGCGTGTTGTAAGTAGCACACTGAGCTCCTTCTCCTATCCCCGTGGACTAGGGCTGAATAATTGAGTGGCGCTGAGGCCGGGTAATAAGCTACACTGCCGCTGTAATAACCTGCTGGACAATGTGTGTGAGTTTGTCAGTGAGTGCTCGCGGTGCTCGTGCGTGGTAATGACTGCTATTACTCCAGGGCTTGGGAAGCAGACACATGTGCTGTCTAAGGTACCAGACATGTTAGGTGTGTTTTCTGTTTGCAGGCTACATGGCTACAGACACACATTTTTGTTGTTGTTGTAATCTTTGTGTTTTATGTGCCACGCAGGCAGGAACCTCCTTATGTCTAAGTCTAAGAACAGGTGTTCTGTCCTCATGAATCTTCTCATGCTATTATAATCCCTTTTGTTCCAAAAATACATTTTCTTATGTTGATTTAGATACTTATATATACATTTAGTTATTTGTGCGGTCAGTTGTCAAAGTCATCTGGTCATTTTATTTCATTTCAAATAAAGGTTCTTCATTTATGTGCATGCACTCAAAATCAGCCAATGACAAGTCAGTCATTTGCGTCCCACTGATGAAGTAAGAATTTCTGCATTGTTTTTATTATTTTGATTTGTAACCAGGAGGAAAAATGTATTTGCACTCATGGTTAATAAACTACACTCTGACCCCCAAAACACACCAGGAGCGTCTGCGTCGCGTTACGGCCGCGCCGCGGCGGTCGTAAGGATCGCGGCCACTCTAGTCAATGGGTGCTATTACACCACACGCGCCGTGTTACGGCTCAGACGCGTCCCAGAAGCGGCTCGGCGCAGCGCTTCTCTAAAATTAGGATGAATCCTATTTTTGCCGCGGCGCAGCCGTAAGGTAAACTCCTCCCCCCATCCCCCCATCCCCCCGTAGTCTTTCAAGTAGGAGAATACATGCCAGCGTTCTCCTCCGGTTTACAGGCACTGTAAATGATATATATATAGAATAATTATGATGATGAATGCATATTTTTTTACCACTAAAATACAGCAACACATCTTTGATTCATGTCGTTTATAACTGGAATATTACAATTATTATTAACAGTGTCTGTAGTCTACAACACAACAAAATAGGAAATAACAACAATAAACACGATTTAAACAGACACAAACATAAACCATTTAACTACGTATAGCCTACTTACTTGTAGAAGTACAAATGTCCAGGAAATATTCCAAAATCAACAACAACTGCGAGGCTGCACACACGACGCTCCGCTTCCGCAACGTTTTGAAACGCGTCTGGTGTGTGTTGACGCAGGAGGAGGTCGCAGCATGGCGCAGCCGCAACGTAACGCGGCGCAGACGCTCCTGGTGTGTTTTGGGGGTGATACTGTATATTCTGAAATGATCATTGGGTCCAAAGCGTTCAGGTTCAGCTTAAACACTGGTAAATAAGTTATTTGATAAACATGATGATGCTTTTGTGCCTTCTACTAAGACCTTAGTTCAGAGAACTGTTCACAAAGTTGATTCAGTTCAAAGGTAGAAGTTGTTTTCTATCAACTATATTTGGTCTACCCCCACTATTCTCCTTCCTCCTCCTGTTCGTGTGTATGTGTACAACTGAGAAACATCCCCACTGTTAAACGGTATACACAACTCAGCAGTTTCCCCCCCACCAAGCACCGGTATCACTCTACAGCTCAGTGAACCCCTCCCCTGCTGTAATCTCAAACCAGCATCACTTAGGTCCTATAAATTGTTGATGCACTGCCCTAAACCTGGAATACTTCAAACCCACTGCCTCGTCCCCTTCCCTCTCTGTGAATTGGATGACTGACTCATGGACTGCTTGTTTGATCTGTTGATTCCATTTAATAATTCAAAGCTAAAATGATAAGCAAAATGCAGGCACTTACATGATACAATGTACATCACACCTCCTGATGCCACCACCATTCCTCCTTCTGCTTTGTACCTTTTGCAGATGAAAGCCATGACTCCTGGTTACTGGAACATGACAAATCAGAGGGAGAGTGGAAGAAAAGCCATTCATCAAAAAAGTTGGAGATGACAACTGTGTTTCTCTGCAGTGTCCCACGTAGGTGAGTGTGTTCTTTCTCCTAGCTTTGTGTACACTTTGAAGTTCACATCACTTGTTCTTGTACTCTGTCTAAATATGAGAATTATTTGTCTACAAAGAATGTGTGCTGCAGACGTGTCCTCTACGTCTCAATACTACTCTCGTCAGTCCGTCTATATTGTTTCTGACGTTCACCTATCGCCTCATGTTGACATCCAATATAACAGTCTGTCATTCCATCCCCTTGTTGCTTGGCTTTGGTAGCTCCTAATAAAATCCCCCCTGTTAGCCAGCTAATACAGTTTTTAAATCACGCACTCTCTCACACACACACACACACACACACGGAGTTAAAGCTGTCTGTGTGATGGATGTGACCTCTCAGACAGAACTGCTGTGTGTTGCATCTCAACCTCCAGCCTCACCTTCAGGCTATACCCACAACCGTGGCTCGTGTCTGTAAGGAGAGGGTGATCATTAATACTTTTCCTGAAAATACAGTGACATTAAAAAAAAACCCACATGCAGACACGCTGAGTTTCTCACTCACTCTTGCGCACAGGCTGATAAAGACCTTTTTGGCAGAGGTTCTCCTCTGTGCTGTGGGCTCATTAATGCTCGGAGTGTGTCCCTGTGACTGAGGACTAAGCCCTCAGCTCTTATCAACAACACCAGGCCTGGTCTACTACACACACATACACACACCCAACATCCTCACACACACACAAACACGCACACAATGGATTATGAAGAGTGTGGATAAGTCGCCAACATCAGCTCCGATATCCCCTTACAGGACAATGACAGACACCCCCTCTCTGTCCCACTGTCACAGCCTTGGATTGTGTGTGGGTGTGTGCTGATGGATGCAATGCTTTCCATTGATCCATTTGTATTTGTCGATCCATCCGTACACAGTTCCTGTCATTGATAGGTCATGTTGTGATTGTTGAGTGTGTCGTCATTACAACAGAGGATGACATAAATGCCCTCACCTGCTCTCCTACTACTTACTTTTGTTTCCTCCAGCACACATGCATGATGAGGACGTGGGGTTGTTTACATATTTATTACTGCACGTTGCTTCTGGTCCACAAGTTGCTATTGTGTTTATTAACTGGGTGTTGGTGCAGAATACTGTTACAAGTTCAGTGAGGACAGTGAGGACAGTGTGGGCCTAGTGGTTTATGGCTCTTTCAGGCTGTTGTGTGTAATTGTTTGTTCTAATGTATTGTTAGAGCCCTCCGGAGGCATCTATTGAGCTTGGTGGAGAATTATAACTTTATCCTCAGGGTGAAACCAAGTGCCGTACTGTAACACCTGCCTCCCTCTAATATTCCCTGCTATGCCGTACACACACATACACACACACACCACACACACACACACACACACACACACACACACACACACACACACACACACACACACACACACACACACACACACACACACACACACACACACACACACACACACACACACACACACACACACACACACACACACACACACACACACACACACACACACGATGTGCCTTTCCCTTTGGTTGCATTAACACTAAGGTCATGGCCTGGCTCTTGCACATGAGGGTTAGGGAACCATGCAGAACTTTTACTGTTATTTTTTTCTCTTTCCAGTTTTCTATTGCAAAGAAATCCTGCATTATTAAAAAGCCAGGTTTTCAGGAATGTTACGCTTCGGTCTCATTTTCAATTTTTACAAATGTTATTATGGTGTTTGAGTGGATTTCTGAGCCCAGAGGTCACAACAATTGTTCTGCTTGTTAGAGCCCTTCAAGTAAAAACATGCGTATCACCAAAATTGATGCTTTATTTTTTAACAACAGTGGCAGTATTATTTTTCATCTCCACGCTCTTGGTTAAAGCTTTCAGCCGGAGGCTGTTTTGGAAGATTCAGGGGACTCTTCGCGCACCAAATCCCTCTCTCCTTTTGTCCAACTCTTCTTCTTTTTCTCCTGCTTAGAGTTCAATTCACAGCAAAAAAAAAGCATTTTTTATTTAATTTTGAGCTTTTTAATCTCAGCTCTCTGTACAAGAGAACAAGTGGACCGGATGTCCTCTGGTGGGTTCAGATCTAATCACGTTGAAAGGCAGCCAGTGTAGCCTGCAGCGCTCGATAATTGGCTGACCCCAGAAACATTCCAACTCTTTCTGAGGATTCGATATTTGACGGCTGATGTTAAAATGCAGACGGCTGGTACTAACGATGTTTTTTTCTCCTTTACTGTGTAATTCATCAGCTTGTCCTCACAGATTTGGACCAGTCAGGCGGCTGGCTACTTATTCACAGCTATGTTACTATTACCAGGGCTAATTAAAACGGCATCTGCGGCCTGGAGAGGTTTCCAGTGAGCAACAGAGGGGAATCTCTGTCAGGGATGTAACACTTCACTATATTATTGCCAGACTCCATGACACTATCAAATTACATTTCGTCCATTTTCTCATCAATGATTTATGGAGATTTCTCTTGCACACTGCAGTGGATGCATGTGAAAATCAGTTTGACTCTGTGTGAGCATGTAATACTATGTGTGTGGTTGTAACCCCTCGTCGTGTCTGGTGCTAGCATGTGTTCCTTTTGTCTGTTGAGGGAGTTAGAAAGCATCTCTTTAATTTGGTCTATAATTGTATTTGGCCCATGGGCATGCCATACTCTTCTGAGAGATGGCAGCAGATGAGAAAGGGATAAAAAGAAATGGCAGAGGAAAGGAGAAAGAGACAGCAGACATGGCAGTGTGATGGAGGGAGTGTGTAAAAAGGAGGTGGCATACGGATGAAAGATGGGAAAGTGTTCTGAGGTAAGGAAAGGGAGAGGAGGATGAGGCTTAGGGAGGACGCAGTATTGCACGGGTGAGTGGCTGGCAGTCAAGTCAATATGACATATGAATATTGCAGGAGCAATTCTCTCCCCTCCTGCCCCCCTCAATTATTAATGTCTGGCTCAAAGTTGGCTCAACTTTTACTTCAGACCATCGTCTCTCTCCACTACTCCTGAACACAAGTGAGAGAACACAGAAGAAGATGGACAAAAGGACACAAACAACAGAAAAAAACAGCCCACTAGAAAGGGAGGGAAGCATAACCCAGTATGCAGGGGGCAGAATGAGATGAGGTTGATCTACTCGTACTCTGATCAGTTATTTCTGAAAGATAAATGGAGCTAATTTGTAGTCTTCTTCAGTGCATTTTCAATCCAGACATAGACAGGTATGATTTGTGGCATTAGCCATTGCCATCACCTCAGTGCTCATCACAACCTGCTGCAGAAATTCAGTTATCGACTGTTATAATCACCTTTAATGACTAGTTGTATATACAGGCTTCTAAGTTCTATGGGTTTTCTTAAAAAATAATTGCTATGATGTACAGTGTGCTCTCAAAGATGGAGAAAAAGCAAGGTCGTTGTAGTTTGAGGCACCATGTTACCAAGATGTCTGTTATACTGCATATCCACTGATGTGTTGATGTTAAATCATTTCGAAGGGTGTTGAAGAAACCACAGCTCATGACCTTTTTTGAAAATCAACACTTTGGAGTTGTGTACGGATGGTCGGGGTACATCGGGTTCAAATAAGGTTTTAAAATATGTATTTCTGAATCAACAAGTCACTATTTGTATGGGTTATTATTGGTCTGCACGCAGGTTGTCTATGTATTTCCTTTTGGTTAATGTGTAACCTAGGGTTGCACCAGAATCATTGCATACTATTAAAATGGACAGTTATTACACCTTAAATATCAAGGTAATTTAAAATAACAATTTTTAAAAACATGTTTTTACCATTACATTTGTTATTATGGAAACTGTAAGAGGAATAGGTCAGGTTGAGTCAGCTGTGCAAGTGTTAAGTGTTGTGATATACAAAGGGCCACAGAAGGTGTCTATTGGCTGCAGTTGATCATGACCTATAGTGGTACTGGCTACACTGGTTGACCTGTGTGTTTCGTACGTACTGGTTGGATGATGACCATTAAAATAACAGCTTGTCATTTCTAATTTGTGTCAAGTGTTATTTCAAGGCAATAAAGTGTCACATTAAAACTTCTGGGCGTCACATTAGATATGTTTGAGCTGATGAGTTAAAGAAGAAAGTTTTGAATATCTCAGGATGGCTTTTTTGATACAATGTGGATGTTTGTCCTTAAGTGACACCTGACTAGGCAAACTGTTGCCATGTCAGCCAGTTTGCTGACATTATGGCTCCTGTTGACCCTACCAGCGGGTAAGGAAAGGAGGTACGTTGGAGGGAGAAGGTTGGTAACAAGGTGATTTATTTTGTGTTTGCGTGTGAAGGCTAGAGGGTGGGCAGGGTCAGTGTGATTTGATGGGGTGTTGGCAGGATGTCGGCACGGCAACAGGGTGACCAGGGTGCAGGAGATCCGCCCCAGCTGGGTATGAGAACTTTTAAAGTAGATGTCAAGGTCTCCCATGCTGTTGCACATGCACACACACGCGCACAGCTTGTGTTTTGAATGTTGACCTTGTTGGGCTGACAGAGTTAGCAGGAGCAACACCTCTTTGGCAGCGTCATCTGTTTGCTCAAAGCTCTGCAGTGTGCTTCTGTAATGTGTGTAGTTGTGGTTAAACTCTCAGTGGACTCTGGAATTCATTTGTTACAAAGTTGAGGAATGGATGCAGGAAAACGAGGGAAGTGGGAGAAAGAGGGGAGAAAAGCCACAGTGGGTGCTAGTCTCTCTGCTGTAGGCTTGCAGTGGATGTTAGAGGAAGCTTGGAGAACCAGCATCTTTTTAAAGTGCGAAGATTCAATCAATTTCTTCTTTGAACTGAGATGATGAAAGCAACATTGACAAGTTACATGTATGCAGGCATAGTTTTTGGAAATGTATATCCATTAAATTAGATTCCTGCTGTGAACAGTGCCCCCTGAGTGAACCTGTAAGTGTGTTTGTTCCTGAGGAAAGATAAAGAATATTTTCCTGTAGTATATCAGTCTAAATACTTTGAACCTGATTTGGGTGACTGCAGTAGATTGTTCTGCACTTTTACCTGCACCTGTATGTTGACATGTATATTGAAGCTATGTGTATATGGATATATGAGTGTTCTTACATTCAGTGTGGCTTAAGTGTGTGTGTATATGTGAAGCAGTGTCTCTGCCTGTGTGTTGCAGCTCTTGTAGCAGTGATTGACGAGGAAGTGTGTGTGTGTGTGTGTGCAGTAGGAGCAGAACTCAACCCCATCTGACTGATCTGTAAATATTCCCCCTTTCTGCTGCCTCAGCAGTCTCTACTGGAGCACAACACATGGATCACACTGGCAGGGTACAGGCAGGGACGGAGTGAGGGTACGTGGGGAAAGCGAATGAGAGGGGAGGCTGGGAGGGACTGGGGAAGTGGAGTAGTGTTAGAAAGAGGGGTGGCAGAGAGTAGTTTGGCTGCAGAGCTCTCTTCATCAGAGCCGCAACATTGGGTCCTCAGGCCCTGCTGGACCCCAGCCAGAACCACACAGCAGCAAACAGAGAACTCTGTCTTTGTCCCTCTGTTGTTCTGACTCTGGGCTTCTCTGTCCTCCTTTCCTCTCTCCTCTTTTAATCTATCAGCTCTGCTATAAAAAAGTATGGATTTAGAGATTGATGACAGAGAGGAAAGCTGATAGATCCACTCGGATAAAGAAGAGTTTGTTAATCAAAAATAAATGAAGAATTTAAAATGGAAACATGCAAACTTAAAAGCATTTCAAGAGTCCATATATACCTACAGACCTCTTAAAGTAAATATCCAAACAAATCACAGAGGGAAGTTATAGTCAGTTTTACTGTGTGTGTGTGTGTGTGTGTGTGTGTGTGTGTGTGTGTGTGTGTGTGTGTGTGTGTGTGTGTGTGTGTGTGTGTGTGTGTGTGTGTGTGTGTGTGTGTGTGTGTGTGTGTGTGTGTGTGTGTGTGTGTGTGTGTGTGTGTGTGTGTGTGTGTGTGTGTGTGTGTGTGTGTGTGTGTGTGTGTGTGTGTGTGTGTGTGTGTGTGTGTGTGTGTGTGTGTGTGTGTGTGTGTGTGTGTGTGTGTGTGTGTGTGTGTGGTGTGTGTGTGTGTGTGTGTGTGTGTGTGTGTGTGTGTGTGTGTGTGTGTGTGTGTGTGTGTGTGTGTGTGTGTGTGTGTGTGTGTGTGTGTGTGTGTGTGTGTGTGTGTGTGTGTGTGTGTGTGTCAAATTGTTGCTGCAACAACAAAATAGTGATCCATGGCATTATCTCCCCTCGTTCGTGGAGAAAAGTCCAGGTAACATTACGAATCCCGCTTTCTTGGCAAAACCCCGCCTTGTAGCTAGTTTAGGGTTCGGTATTGACGTTGAGTGTTTAGGGTGAGGATAGCTCATTGGTCAGAGGATAGCTACTGAACACATTTGGCTAGAATAAAAAAAACTGAAAGACGGCTAAGGCAGTTATCTGTTGCCTTGCCCCCCCTGTCTTTTTCGTCCCTGGTGTTCAGACACTCCAGTGAGAAGCAAATGCTTGGCTTCAGATGAAATGGACATATTGATATTAAAGGCCAGTCCTGCCGCGGAGTGTTACTGGGTCATTTTCTAAAGTAAAAGGACATTTTAGTCTTGACCTTTTCATGAATCTATTTTCTTTAGACATTTTCCTCCAACACACACATCCTCATATTCACAGCAGCGACAGGCAGAGTGTTTCCGGGCGGAACTCAAATCTTTCACTTGTTAGACGCTTTTATCCAAAGCGACTAACATACTCAATACTGTGGGCAATCCCCACAGGAGCAATTTGGGGTGAAGTGTCTTGCCCAGGGACACAACGACATGCTGACTGCAGTGGGGTTTGAACCTGTGACCCCCTGATCCGAACACATACGCACAACCCTCCTTTAAAAGCCACGTTGTAAGGTTGGTCCACAAGCTAATTCCATTCAGTGTGAAATTAAATAGTGAGCTTGTGTGAGGCTTGTCCAAGTCTTGATTCGGAGGCCTGCAGCTCCTTTTTTAGAAGAGGATTTATAAAAAAAAAAATAAAAAAAAGCGAGCAAAGGTTTGACACAAAGTGGCTTTGTTGATTGTGTGAAATGTAGGTCCTGCATATGGGCTTCTAACACTCGTGCAAGGCCCTGTTATATAAAGCCTCCTAGCATTCCCATTACTCTTTTGACAGAAGCGTATGACAATAGCTTTCCTGTGTGGTAATGTGATTACATTAACATGGGGGAATGGAGCCAGCTGCATCCAGAGAGCTCAAATCAAACAGGCTTCCTCTGAATGGCTGCTTCACTGCATTTAACAATTGAAAAAAAACAGCTATACAAGACCTTACTCGTATAATTGGTCTTTGCGCCGTGTTTTGTATGTTGGTTAATGCTCTCAGTTCAGCTCTTAAGGTCAAAATGCAGTTAAGGTATCACCATTTTTGCTTTTTTTAAGAGTAATATTATGCGAAAGTTATATGTGCAGAGATAGTTATATTTAGCGTCTATTAAAGCAACATTTTGCAAATGCAGTGCATTTCTAAATTGCCTTTTGTTGTAGTTCAAACTGCATTTAAACCTCTGTATTCTGTGCATGCTTGGGTTGGGAGGCTATCAACATCCCATCTAAAGCTTACTGATCCAGATTGACACTACTCTCCGTGGATATATTATACAAAACACTTAAGGACACTAAACAGAGTATTATAAAAACACATCAAAGGAAAGCAGTGATGCAGGCTTCTTAATGCATTTTTTTATATTTATCACATCTGAAGTACACACACTTCATAAAAAGGCAATCAAACATGGATTCATAAATAATTCATTCAAATGTACTATCGCCAGAGGCCTGATATTGACAGACTTACTGCAGCCCTACAATGCCTGTCACATGTCTGCTACTGTTTTTAACTTAAATGTGATTTTTACTTAATATCTGATCATATTGTAACTGTTTAAACCCCAAGCAGCTTACTGTTATTTTTGCCCATTAGTTTCTTTGTTGTTTCCTAATAATCACTGATGCAATCACCCATTGAAGCCACAGGGATCATTACGATTTCATATCAGAAATGACCTTCTTAGTTTGGAGTTTGTGTTTCATTTCTATAATTATTTTACTACTCTGAGACATTCGGTCAACATTCTCAAGAAGTGTCTCCAAAATATCCATATTTGAGTATAAACGGGACAGTGCAGATTACTTTAGATCCTTTTAACTTTAAGTTGCTTTACTTACAGTCAGGCCAAACAAACACTCAACACTCTTACATGTGTGTGTGTTCATGTGTTCGTGTGTGTGTGTGATAACAGGAAGAGAAAGGGGCATTGTCACTTTGATATTGACCTCAACTTGTCCTCCTAATTAACACATAACCTTTAATGAGGCATTGGCCTCACAAGCCCTAATCACTGAAATGTCACATTTATCTAGGCAGCGACACATCCTGAGCCCACACACACACACACACACACACATTTAGGCAAATACGCGTACAGTGGAGAATGTGTTGAAGTGTCCTGTCGTGCCATAAATGTCATCTGACTGTAATGTTCAGGGACTGCCTCTGTGCTCTTTATAGATGGATGGTGTGGGTGTGATGGAAACAGGCTGGGAAAGATCAGCCTGTCACAATGTGTTGTCATCTTATATTGAGAAGAAGAGTGAGCTGAACACATGAACAAATTAGTTTAATCTGATGACACTTTTGATCGAGTCAAGTGTGTCATAGCAGAACACACACTGCATGGTCAAATCCAATTATTAAACCGGTTTTTCTTTGAGAAAACAATGTCGAAATCATTTTATATGTAAAGTGGGAAACATCAAAAATAGATGGGTTTCAATATATACTATATATCCTCTGCTCTTTACACACAACTTTCCTTTGATCTCTCCTCTGTCGCTCTGTCTCTACTCTCTCTCTCTCTATCCACTTCCTTCCTGCTACCTTTGGGTCCTCTCTTTGAACACAAACAACTTTTTCTGACAGCCCATTTATGGGGAGGAAGATTGATGTGTGCGAAGTGCAAGTGTACTTTTAGATACACACACACACACACACACACACACACACACACACACACACACACACACACACACACACACACGCTCTCTCTACATCCAGCCAGATATCCATCAGGGGGCTGTTGTTTGTAAGAAGGTTAAACTCTGCCCTGGATGTGGTCACTCAGGAAAGCTCTTAAGCTGTCGTTTTGCTATTGTGGCTAAATAGATTTTCCACTTTTTGGCGAGTAAATAAAAATAACCCCCCCCCAGTTTGACAAAAGCAATAGCCACACACCTGAACCCTGTTGTCACCTGATGGATCTGTAGGTTTCTCATAATCTCTAAAATGCTAATCTCTTTGATTCAGTGAACTGTATGCTGGTCTGTTGGAAGTTTGAAATATACCTTTTTAATGATTGACATGCAATAAATGTGTCTAGGTTTTCAGAATGTGAGAGAGATACTGATCTTCTTTACAAATGCATGCAACTGTATAGCATGTCGATGTTTAAAGTTGAAACAAAATGTCGTTTGGCTATTCATTGGCTCTGCAGCAGTGAGTGAGGCTGTGCGACTCTTATTTCAATGTAAATCGCTTTAGAAGTGAAACTGTCACCTTGCATCAAGCAGATACGTGACGGCCTCTGAATGTTGAAGAGGTTTGTGTGTGGTTCATAATGCAGAGATGTACCCGTGCACTGTTTTGGTCTCATCCCCCACCCTTTGCGCACACACACACACACACTCACACACACACACACACACACACACACACACACCCGAATGTCAAGATTTACGAACAGTCACAATTGCATAGATATTCCCTCTGCAACTTGAGCTCTCGTCACGCCTCCCTGACTTTCTCTCATTGTCTGAATCCAAGATGAATACACACTCAAAGAGACACACCCACAAACACACACAGCTGCACAAATTATACCACCCGCACAAACACGTTTTCTTTAGGTTAGAGGACAATTTGTTCAGCATCTGTGAAATTAGACATGGGTTTACAATGTATGCTTTTCAATACTGATCACTGTCATACTAGTGTGTGTGTGTGTGTGTATTTTGTTTTAAAGAGTTAAGAGTAGTCCTGTTTCTTTCTGTAAAGTTATTTTGTGGGCAGACAGTGAGCTTCAATGCTTTCACTTATTTCAGGGTTTGCACGTCTTAATGTTCTGTATATTTATGGACCCAGACGGGATTGTTTTTGCTTCATGCATATAACCAAAATGCTTCTCCATGCAGGACCGCCTCAGGGCTACATGGATCTGTTAGCCAACTGAATTGCTCTCAACCTCCTTTTTATTTTCTGTTAGTGTGCTTTCCATTTACAAACCAGATTGTTACAGTTTACTATAACATGTATTGCTTAAGACAGACCTGTATAAAATGTCCTGTTTTGTAATGTCTATTTGAAGGGGAAGAAGCAGTGCTTTTAAATGTTTATTTGAAGATGCCTACAGGCTGCATTGCAATAAGACTGAATGAAAAACACCACACAATGTACAATAAGAAAGATTACAAAATATATAGTTTAAAACATATAATTGAAAATAATAGGGTAACGAAAGCAGAGCATTAAGTTGAATAGAAAAGTTGAGAGCCATCAAAAAAGAGATTTTGACGGAGCTCTTCAAAGCTCATACTTCTGGGCAGATGTACAGTATCACAATTCTGAGTTTGACTTTTGTCTGAGGACGGTATTTTGGTTTAATGTGTTAAGGTTTGTTTGTCTCCACCGTTGCAGAAAGTGTCAGAGGTGTCCGGTTATACTGTCTGTGGCAGTTGGCATTAATGTGTACTGTACAGTGACATTAAGTAGCACCTAAGTGCCTTGCTGCTAGATCTGGGCTTGTGTCCTGGCAGTTGCATATTTGCATGTAGGAGCTATTCTTCCAGTCTTCATTATGGTTGAAACAGTAATTGCTGGAAGAAATGTGACAGAACTGCAGCTCCATTATTAAATTACAATCGAAACACAAACTAAAAAGAAATGTCACTCACCTTCAAAATTAGTCTTGATTAACTTTACTCTAAATTTGGATGACAATCAATTTGATTCACCAATTAGCCTCTTAGCTCCAACACTTATTTTCTCTCCAGCACACTCGCACATTTTTCCAGCATCATGAATAAGTAAAATATGTAAATACAGACATGAACATAACACGTAAAACATGAACTATATACAGAAAAGCAATATAGTAATTTGTAACCATGCATGCACTCTGCCTAGGGACTGACCTGCCCTGAGGGATGCACAGGCAGCAATGTGCAAGGGAAGAAAGACAGTCTGCATTTAGAGCAGGGGTGTCCAAACTTTATTCACCGAGGGCCACATTCAGAAAAATATACGAAGGGCTGGCCCACTCACTGGAGGTATATTGTCTCATAAGTTAAGTTATAAGTTAGCAAAATCAATCAAATGTAGCTCAATGATGCTTGATACTTGAATATGCTTTAAGAAAACAAACAGCCTCACAGCTCTCCATAGGGTTTCATTTATTTTATTAGCAGCTCATTCCTTAAAACAGAAGCCTCAGATTGTATATTGTATTGTATTGTATATTATAATAAGAGGAAATAGGAACGGTATATTTCAAGATTGTTATACTGTACAAATAAGTTATTGTTTTTTTTCTCATCAACTTAGATTTGTTAGACATTGTTTTCAACTTGAATTGACTGAATTTATTCGAAACATTGGGCTTATTAGCACATGAACACTACTGTGTAATATATGTTTACAGATATATTTAAGAAGTACAAGACAAGCACAAGTTTCATTTGCGGGCCATATTTCAGTATACTTTCTGAATTTGCTGAGCTTGGACACTCCTGGTTTAGAGGAACCTTTGAACCAGAACAGCCCTGGTCCGCCTTTATGACGTATTAGGCCTTGAAATACTGACTTTGCCACACATTGGCATTTTCTTCACTGGGGTTAGATAGGCTTCTGTTACAGGAAGTATGTGTAGGACAATATTAGATTACTGCATCATAAGCCTCATTTATGTGTGTGTGTGTGTGTGTGTGTGTGTGTGTGTGTGTGTGTGTGTGTGTGTGTGTGTGTGTGTGTGTGTGTGTGTGTGTGTGTGTGTGTGTGTGTGTGTGTGTGTGTGTGTGTGTGTGTGTGTGTGTGTGTGTGTGTGTGTGTGTGTGTGTGTGTGTGTGTGTGTGTGTGTGTGTGTGTGTGTGTGTGTGTGTGTGTGTGTGTGTGTGTGTGTGTGTGTGTGTGTGTGTGTGTGTGTGTGTGTGTGTGTGTGTGTGTGTGTGTGTGTGTGTGTGTGTGTGTGTGTGTGTGTGTGGTGTGTGTGTGTGTGTGTGTGTGTGTGTGTGTGTGTGTGTGTGTGTGTGTGTGTGTGTGTGTGTGTGTGTGTGTGTGGTCTGCTGGTTCTCTGAGTGAAGCTTCAGCAGGCTTTAATAATTCACCAGTCTCTTTCAGCTCCCAGACAAACTTCGTTTTCAGCGACAGAGGATTCAGGGAGCAAGCACAGAGGCAGCTTTGATTTAGCTGGAGTCCACACACACACACACACACACACACACACACACACACACACACACAGAGGCCAGTCCGATGTAATACCCATAGGGTACCACACTCAATCGCTACACATGAAGCACTACACATGAAGCACTGCACATGAAGAACTGACTGCTCATGCTGAGCAAAGCTTGAGGATTTCACTGTTTGCAGCTGCAGATGGACTGCTGCAGCCTTTCAAACATCCAGCTATAGGCTATCATTTTGTAACCTTTTGAAAGGTTCATTCTGATGACATTTCTGATTTATTAGAAAAACATTGCGTGAAAAAAACAAGAATATTATTTTGCAACCAAGCTCTGTACTTGAACCCCCTGTGATCTGCTGGACCAATACTGATGATCAAATAAACAATATGATAAGATCTGATGCCAGTACTGAAATGAGTTGAACTTTTCTTATTTAATCTCCCTATTATGCCGGGGCAACAAGTGAATCTTTCATTAGGAAAAAATAACTGAACTCTCATTCAGCTTTTCATACAATATCTGTGACTTAGCACAAATTCAATCTTAGATATTTATGAAAAGATTATTGCTGAAATCATTTGTTGTTCTTTCAAGGGATAATTAGTTGAGACGCCCTCCTAGTCTGCTAAGCATCCTTTGATTTTCTTTTCTACTATCTACTTCATACTTTTAATTTACGACGATGCTACCTACATGTGCCCATTAGCAGAGAGTAACAAAAACCGACCGAACAGGGAGTCTGAATGAAAACATATGGTCAAAGTGTATGTGTCCTTGAGTACTTCACCTTGTAGAGTGAGGTCTGCTTTGTGTCTTCTCTCTTTTCTTGTCAATCTGCAGCTGTAGTAAGAAAGAAAACACCTCACAAAAAAAAAGAATCTTGTATTTTAGTCGATTTGCTGTCTGCTTTGTATAAACCAGAATATTTGACATTTCAGGAATTATATGACTGCACTGTGCAATTACATTTCTATAATTACAGATTTGAACCATCACTCTACATCAAACTGTCTCCTTGGCGGGAGTCTCAGCATTTCCTGCTCATGTTGCCATTATGGGATCCCGATTTAGTTTTTGTCTCTTCACACTGATATAGGCTATTGGAAAAGAACATTTTGTAAGAAAGTGGAAAGATATTAAACAAAGACAGGCTTATTAAGCCTTAGTTTTGAAAGTACGCCCCCCAAAGTGTCTGCTAAGAATAATGA
Organism: Gymnodraco acuticeps; assembly: GCF_902827175.1. Classification (NCBI taxonomy): domain Eukaryota; kingdom Metazoa; phylum Chordata; class Actinopteri; order Perciformes; family Bathydraconidae; genus Gymnodraco; species Gymnodraco acuticeps. The sequence goes on from NW_022990673.1 coordinate 1,344,752, forward strand.
GTCCTTGGAGAAATGCAGTAGATGACTTGTTGCATAGATGCAAATGAAAAGTGGAATACCGCTCTGTGTGCAGAGGGTGTTTTTTCATACTTTGGTTATAACTGAGAGATGTGCCCATCAGGGGTTTTGTTGTGTTTTGCATGATTTCAGTCATTCCTCAGTCATAGTTTCTTTGTGTTACGTCACACTCGGGCATAATTACAATTAAGGTTTTTAGAAAAAGCTGTAATCCCCCCAAAAAACTAAGTATCGGTACAGATTCTGGTGGGAGACACTGCCAGCTAATTACACACGGCCTAACGGTCATTGTACATTGTATGTTGCCATGGATAATGTTGCATTTATGTATTAACAATTTTGACCAACTTTATTGATAGAGCTGTGATGACGGATTACTTTCATTTCGTTGAATTACCCTTAACCATCATTAGAGGCTTATGTATGCTATAAACATGCAGTTGGATAAAGCAATTATTTATTTTGCAGTTGAGAATGTAAGTCCATGGTTTATTGTACCCACTGGTTTAATTAAGCTGCTTAATTGGAGCTCAGAAGTTAGGTCCAAAGCACAAACACTCAGTCATCGAGCTGATGATCTGATGATCAGGTGATTCCTGTTGCAGCTACACAGCTATTTGGATAGTAGAATTCAAACGCCCAGCTCCATACATCGGATATTTGTCTGCCATGTCGGCTGCTGCTGAAAATAACCAGCCTTCAACCATGATTTATCTTTTTGTTTTATATTCTTTGATACTTTTTTGATAAAGTTAACTGTTGATTTAACCATCTTCCTGCTGCTGTGGGTGAAAGGGAGTTCTCGCTATAGCTTCTGACAGCATACTCTGCTACACCCGTTGTAATATGTGGATACATATTTGATTCAGTGCCTTTTTCATTGGGCATCCACCTCCTTTATACGCGTGTAGATAAAATGATACCAAAGATAGATTAATAGATAGATTAATTGTTGCTGCAGCACTCCAGTAGTCGAGAAATATCCTGAAGATTACTTTAAAATGCATTGAATTCAGGTGAAGAAAAACCTTATTTTGATACTCATTTTGAAAAATGATTTTGTCAGCAGGAATGAAGCACAACACATTATCTCAATATTGATAGCAAATATTGTTTTGTGCAGCTCTAACACATGGGGTGGACAGGAATAACTGAACTATATTCTTGTATGTCTATTTAGCATTACTGTATATGGGCGTGTGTGTGTGTGTGTGTGTGTGTACAGTGATTGGCAAATTAACGCCAAATCAGGACATCTTTATAATGTGGGGGTCGATTCCCCCGTAGCCTCCTACTGTATAAGTGATGAGCGGGGCTTTACAGTACATAGTGGGATAATGTAATTGCAGAAATGTTTACTAAATTACTTAAATGTTTTGGTTACATAAAATAGTTGAAACCTGCAGGCACTCTTGTGATGTCCTGTGTGACAAATGCCTCTAATCTGCTGTTCCAGGAAGGTTCAAACAAATGCGTTCAATTATCTGCTAATGTTATCTGGTTAAGATCTAGGTTGCAGTCGAATCGTCCAAAAATCAGCTCCTAACGTCTATCCCTTGACCTCTGAGTGAAACGTCACGGGGTTAAGGGATAGTGGATAGGAGAATTCAAAAGGATTTAGGAGAAGAGACTGCGGTGCTTTGAGAATCCGAATGCACTTTCACTATTCGACGTGTTTATGATGTGCCAGCGGACGTCATGAATGTGCGTCTGCTGCTGTGAGGAAACTATGGAAACCAGTTTTCTATACAGTGGACTACAACATGGATGTTTAATAAGAACGAGGGACTACTGTAAACTCATCTAGAGACTCTGCACCGTGCTCTGATGCTGTTGCTTTATGCTTTATGAACGGGGACAACAGAGAAACATATTCTTCATGACCAAAGTTGGAATTGAAATAAAAAAGGAAAGTGAAACGTATGCTCGTCACCCTCTCCCTCCGGTCCACATTAATACAAATGATCCCAATACGTATGATTGTATGAAAAGATCTTAAGATCAATACAAATGTATTTCAGTCAGACAACTCACGTGTTTCTTTAACATGTTTATTAGAAGCAGCATATAGTTGAGTTTGGCGACTAGGCTCGGGCATCATCACTCCATAGATATACATAGCACGATGAGTGATGATTAAATAACTAACCCCCCGAGCCTACAGGTGGAAGCTGGGGTGGTGGTGGGGCAGCAAGCAGCAGCGATGTAGCTGCAGCAATAGCAGCAGAAAGCAATGCATGGAGAGAGATCTGGAGGTTAAATAGGGCGGCATATTAAGGGGACTCTGTTTGGTTGGTTGTAGAGTAGCAAGGGGCGTTATGTATGAATGCAGCATAAGTGCTCGAGTTGACTGCCTGAACTAGCTCGCAGGCTTCGCCCCATTTATTATAAACGTTAGTCCTTAACATCTATCACTGTGTATATCACCATTCAAACATCTTTTAAAAGTTGAACAAACCCCACAGCTCAGTAAAGACTGCGAAATGTTGACTTTATTTGATAATTTCGGTAAAAACTAACATTCATATTTCTCTTTTTGATTATAATACTGATACTTTGGCAACTTACCACATGCGTTTTAAAATGATTAATAAGCACCGTAACTTTCATGATATGATTTTCTCCATCATAATCTGCCGACTGTTGTGTGATGGTAAATGCTGCGCCCGCAAGGCATTGTGGGGCAGCATTTGCTCCTCTCCTTTCGTAAAGGGAGGTCCAGTGGCTCCTAAGCTAAAGGAGGTTATAAACAGGGGTGCACATAACTTTTTTTGCCCTGGTTCTCAAAGGAGCACCTGGAGATGTTGCTTGGTGCTCATCCTTAAAATGAAATAAACCGTAACTTTTGAGGGGGTCTTGACTTTATTTGCCAGACACACGCGCTGAACACACATGCAGAGGTGAACACAGAACACACATGCAGAGGTGAACACAGAACACACATGCAGAGGTGAACACAAGACAACATTAGCACGACCAGTAATCCTACAAGCTGTCATCACTACCCTCCTGACTGTTCTCCTCTCTGTCTTCCTCTGTGTCAGACATGGTAGCTGATGATGGAGGCCTACTACTTTCTCTCTGGTTGAGTCTGCCATTAGCTGCTTGCATCCACAAGTCAACAACTGGGTTTGGGTCGAAAGTCTCTGTTGTCATCTTAGAAAAGTGGATGTAATCAAATAAGTATGTGAACATAACCAATAACCTACCATAGCCAATAAGAAATTAATGTAACTTATTTTATTTGTGTTGTTCATTCATATCTTATTTTACCTTAACATTTATTTATTTATGCATTTTTTTTAATCTTTCCAGTTTTAAAGGATATTTGTGGTTACTGTCCTATAGTATACATTGGAATGATTTCAAACCTGTTTATCCCAATAATTATAAAGGAGTGCCTTTGAAATATGTGTTTACATAAATTGTGATCAAAACGTTTGAACTTAGACTAAAGTGAACTATCTAAACACTGAGAGTCCTTTACCTCACTGAGCTGTAGTATCAGCCTCTCAGTCTGACTGGAGAGGACTCTCCCTCCACATTATTGTAGAAACATATTCTTCTTACATCCGTTAGAGCAGCTAGCACCAGATTCTAATAACAACAGCGCCGGAACCGGTGCACCCTCCCTCGCTCCCACACTCACTCGCACTTTGGCTGTGAGCTGCGGGCGCCAGATAAGCCAACATCCCCCATTTTCATCACTTGCAGCGCCCATCGTACAGGGCAAATGAAACGTGTAACCGGGGTGAAAAGGGTGTTACATTTACTTAATTATGAATATTGTTACATCAAGGCCGAAAATTAGGATGAGCCCCAACAGTCAAAAAAGTTTTTTTCCCTCCCAGAGCTGCCAGCGCAGCGCCTCCCCAGATCTGGCGCCCGAGGCGAACATCTATAACGCCAGTGCTACGGGCCGGCCCTGAGTTCATATGCAACTCGCAAATATCTTTCTCTCTCTCCTCTCTTCTCTCTGCGCACCTGCGCACCAGTTATGTGCAGCCCTGGTTATAAAGGAAGTTTGAAACCTCCTTTCCTATTATCTAGAGAATTGGAACGGCACTTATCATGGCTGCCACTGAGGTACTTCCGGGTCATTTCACTCCGTTAGGAAGGTTCCTAAGCTAAAGGGACTATTCGACCGCAACCCTAGTATATAGTAATTGTCAATACTCATTTGGCCACCAGGTGTGTCACAATTTCTTTCAATATTTAGAGAGATTGCATGTAATCTATTCCTGCCGGTGTCATGATGCAGCATTACCTGCAGTGAGAGGCGGTCTCTATTGACTGCTGCAAGTCAAGCCGGCATTCATTATCAAGCAGGTAATAACACAGAGCGCTGGGTCTAACTCAACCGGCAGTGGACTCAAATTAATATAAACGGGACCCTAGACCCAAACTCAATTTACTTGAAAGCCTCTTTGGAGACGGGGGCTCTGTGAAGAGTCTTCGCCCGGATGTGAGTGTGTGGCTTCTTCAGCGCGTGTGTCTGAGAAAGGTATTAATCATTGCGCCCAGAGCCCAGCACACCAATGCACAAACGCTTCTGAGTGTGCATGTGCATTACAAAGCTCCAATTAGATAGCTGATCAGTGGTGTATATTTAAGTAGTCACTCATCTCTTTTCCCTCCCCACCCCCTCTCATATCTCTGCCATTAATGAGTCCAATTAGCACATGCAAATATTTACTCCTAACTCGCATTTGTGATTTATCACACCGTTCCCTCTTTAAAACAAACAGTCTGAGTCACTTTTGTGGATGTGTGTGCATGCACATGTGTGTTTCCTCTCTTTATTCATGGAGGCCCGGCAGCTCATTAGGCCCTCCTGCAGAGTAAGATCATCAGCAATGTGTGGAGAGGAATCAAAAGGCAGTGTTAAGAGGAGGACAGAAGAACAGCCGGGTATTATTTACCGCAATATTCTGCCACACATACACCTTCATATATCAGTCATTGATTTAGGGTGTGCGACTGTAATGGGTACCACTCCACCACCATCAGATTAATGACACCCAGACATCGCAGAAGGCACTAGGAGGAGGGGGAGGAAGGAGGAGATTAAATAGAGGGAAACAGAGAGATGCTCTTTTAGGCAGTTATTGCTGAGAGGTACTTAAATGTGCTGCACATAGCATTTTAAAATATCAATACATCATTGGCAAATATGTTATTATACCTTGGTAGAATTGACGTGAAATAATGGTTGCTACTATAAGCGCTAGTGTTTCTCGAAACAAGACACATTTGTACTTAGATTGTTGCTTCTTTTGTTTGTAGCCTTTATTTAACCAGGTGAAGCCCCTTGAGATCAAAAGATCTCTTTTTCAAGGGTGACCTGCAGGACATTAGTTACACATGTAACATAAAAACAACAGAACAACAATAAGGATGACATACAACATAATGTACAGGGTACAGTTTACAAACTCTATTTACAGAGACAGGTACCATGAGTATCAAACAGCATGTCACCCAGCTGAGTTTTAAAATGATGCAGGGGAACCAAAGTGCTCAGTTTTAAACATGTTTGCAGACTGTTCCAATTTAGTGGAGCTGCACAACTAAAAGCTTTCTTCCCTAAGACAGTCCTAGCACTTGGCACATTTAATAAAACCACATCATGAGATCTCAGGCAATATGTACTTTCAATTCGTCGAGAGATCAGATATAAAAAGGTAGTTTACCCAACATGGCTTTGTAAATGAACATGTACCAATGACTGAGCCTCCGTACAGTTAGTGAAGGCAGACCTGCCTTGGCATATAGGGTACAGTGATGAGTAAGTGCTTTACAGTTAGTAACAAATCTCAGAGCACTGTGATAGGCGGCATCTAACTTTTCCAGGCAATGGGCAGGTGCATTCATATAGATCAAATCACCATAGTCCAGCACAGGTAAAAAGGTCACAGTGACTAGCCTTTTCCTGTCTTCAAATGAGAAACAGGACTTGTTTCTGAAAAAGCCTCAGCTTTTTAAGCAGATTAATGACCTGAAGTTTAAAAGTAAGACAATCATCAAGCCAGATACCTAGGTATTTATAACGGTAACCACTTCAAGTACTTGTCCTTGCATAGTAACAATATCCAAAGCAGTGTCTGTAGTCTTTTTAGCTTTAGAAAAGAGCATTACCTTGGTTTTATCAACATTTAAAAGAAGCTTAAGTTCAGCAAGCGGAGTCTGAATAATGTTAAAAACAGCCTGTAATTTAACACCAGCCTCCTTAATGGAGGGACCTGCACAGTACATCACGGTATCATCCGCATAAAAATGTAAAGTAGCTTCATCCACATTTTCACCTAAACTGTTGATATATATAGAGAATACAAGTGGACCTAAAACAGAACCTTGAGGAACACCATTAGCAATGTTTAACCACTCAGAAGACAGCCCATCAAAGTGAACACATTGGGACCTTTCAGAGAGGTAGTTCACAAACCAACCCACTGCATGGCTGGATATGCCAATACTGAGTAGCCTCTGCTTCAAAATGCGATGATCAACAGTGTCAAACGCTTTGGAAAGGTCAATAAATAGAGCTGCACAACTCTGCTTATTGTCTAAAATACTCGTAATGTCATTCACCACTTTCATTGTGGCAGTGATGGTGCTATGTTGCTTTCTGAAGCCTGACTGATGTTTAGACAGGATATCATTTTTACATAAAAACTCCTTTACCTGTTCACTCTAGGCGTTCGAGCACCTTCGCCAGAACTGACAATTTAGAGATTGGCCTATAGTTATTTAAAATAGTTGCCTCCCCTCCTTTTAGCAAAGGCAAGACATAAGCTGACTTCCATACTTTTGGAATTGCATTTGTGCTGAGGGAGAGGTTGAAAAGAGTAGTGAGAGGAAGAGCAATAAAATCTGAAGCTATCTTTAAAAAGAAAGGTTCTACGTTGTCCGGGCCAGCCGGTTTCTTAGGATCTAACTTAGATAATGCTTCATGAACAACATTGACAGTAAAAGGAGTAAAACTGCCATAGACATAAAGACAAACATATTTTGTCGAACTGATTGCCTGTGACGACAAGGTAACCGGTAATTGTTTGTGTAGCACTCCCGATCCTTTGCAGGGGATGCTCACCGCGGACGGCAGAACAGACATGAATCCAGTAGACTTCTCAGGATGACTAGAAATCTTCTCACCGTCCAAGACAGCCAAAAGGCACAGCAGAGCCACAATAGTGGCCATTTCCCCAGGCCAGCACAGCATCCACGATATTCCCTTCCCGTTATGAAGTGAAGCGGCGTCACTCACCGAGCCCGGGGCACTGGAGGTGGGAGGCCCGGAGATGCAGGGCTGAAGAAAGACAGCAGGCCTCTCTGGTGAATCCTTCAGATCCCAAAGCCAGATATATCCGGCGTGGAGGCGCTCCAGATCTCACCGCGATATCTCCACAGCAGCCCGGCGTGGCTGCGCACCGGTCTCACCGTGATGTCTCAGGGGTAGAAAACTCCACTGCACAGCAGCCCGGCGCTCCTTTCCCACCGCGATGTCTCCAAGGTGGATAAACTCCTCCGCACAGCAGCTCAGCGTGGCGGCTCTCCTGAGCACAGAAACACCGGAAACGCGAAAGCAGGCCCCGGCCCGAGCGTGGAGGCGCTGTGGTCTCTCCGCGAATATCTCCATGGTAAATGATCAACAGCACAGCACAGCAGCACACGAGTAGTGTGTACAATAAAAGAAGAATAAAGAAAGTGTCCCTTTCCTTCCAAAAGTTTTACCACAGAGCCATCAACAAGAATCAACAGTGGGGAGAAATCCCTTCCTGGTACGGCACGCTCACGAAGTGAAACGGAAAGTGTGCTGCCTCCTTTGTGTTGCAAAACTGTCCATTTCCTTGAGATAATTTCTTGATGTCTGGCAACATAATGCAGGAAAGTGTAAAAGCCATTTGAGGCTGCAGGTTGGCTGGATGATTGTATTGTTTACAAAACTGCCTCAGAATGAATGTGTTGATGTATTCATTTCAATGTGCTACATGTAGTAGAAACAAGGGTTAGGTGCTTCTACACATATCCAATCAAATGCGTAGAAGCGGCTGCAATGCAAGTGGCATTGTTATTGACTTAGATGTATCCTTAATTCCTGCATAATGTGTGTGTGTACCTGGGGATTAAACACTGATCAACACAGTAAGATTGACTCATCCCTGGCCAAACCTGGAATTATCCTCGAATACAGGATTTAGGTAAGTGTAAACATGCACAACTAAACATTGTGACACTTAAGGAGTATACTTTGATGTTAAAAGTAAGATCATGGCGGAAAGACAACCTGTATTATATGTTTTTCATATCTTTAAAGCTTTTTGCTGTTGTTGCTTACATTTTCTTCACATCCTTCGTAAGTTTGAAGTGCTTTCTTGAAGAAGCTTGCTAATAGCTTTCATTTCTAAGGACACAACCAATACTCAGAAGGGGAGAAGTTTATGAAAGGTAGCCATATTGGCATTTAAGTGCATTGTTAAAATCACAACTAATTATCAACAGCACTCAACATTGCATTTGATCAATATTTATATTTTAATCATCATGATTCATCACAGTGATTGTTATGTTAAATGATAGTTTTCCTTGTATCGTGTCTTAATATTTGTTCTTGTTTGGTGTTTGCAAATGCTGCTGTGATTCAAGTCAAATTTCAGACTTAATCTGACAATAAATGATTATCATATCGTACGTATTAACACAATTCACAGTATCACAAGAGAAACATATTTCAGAAATGAAATCTAGAGAAGACAAAGAAGACACTCTTCATATATGATTGTCTATACTTTTTTTGCCATGGGGAAATCATTTTGGGACACCTGGGGGAAAAGAAAAATCTTGATGAACACACTGCGCTATATTTTCAGCTGGTCACCAGAGAGCAAATATATGTGGGAGTTCAATGGAAGCCAAATCAAACACTAATATATTCAAGAGTGTGTACCAATTACTTTTTATGATTATCCCTGACCTATAGGTGGGTGTTACACGTGGGGAATTGGTTTCTCATGTCTTACCATATGATTGTACAGTATGTGTGTGTGTGCTATAATCTGATTGGTGCAGCATAATCATTGGCTATGTTTTATTCATCTGGGAGTTACCAGCTAATGGAAAAAGTAGGTGATTGAGTCCACATGCATATGCGTTTGTACATGTCTATCTGTGTGTGAGTCTAAGCCATTTTGGGTGGGGGGAGAGAAACTCCCTCTGGGGTGAAATGTGTGATTTTAGCCTTTGCAGATCATTTACATGCACACAAACCTATATCACACGAAAGGGAAAACCCCCAAAAAGCATAATAGGGCGACTTTAGGAATACATAAAGATTTTTGTTTTTGTTTAAATGCTACATCTTAGTTGTTGCACTTTTTAATAAGCCGTAACATGTATAAGTCTTGACTTCTTTGTACTAACCCTAACTCAAAGGTACAACTGCTAACTTGATAGCTTATTAGAATATCCGCCATCTTTAAGAGGGCTTGAGTTCTTGTATTTATAATCCATCATGTCTGTAGTTGTAAAGCTGAGTTCTTACTAAGTACATTTAGGTTCCAGATGCCCTATCATTATTTCATGAAGATATATGACCAAATGTTGCTTTGGACGATACTTTTGATGATTGAAGGACACGAAGACAAAGCAAGGTCTCAAAAAACGTAACCCAACTTTATTTTGTTCACCCAAATGTTGTCACTCCATAGCTATCACTGTAAAGCGTTAATCTAATTGATAAAGATTAATAAGTAAAAGTATGATTCACTGAATCTTATCAATGTAACTCGACTTCAAGTTTATTTCAAGGCTATACCCCACAGAATGTATTTTCTTAACCAAACGGCTTTTAAATCTTTCCATGGGTTCTTTGAGTGTATGCTGTGTGAACCTTTTTCATGTATGAACGATACAGCGAGCCTCCATCAGCAGAGATGGCTAGCAACATTTACACTTTGATCTCCAAAGCTGTGCTGAGCTCTTACTTCTCAAATACAAACCAGAGGGACATTTTTTGTTCAATTATTTCTGAGCCTCAGCATTCCTATACTGCACCTCATCTACTTCCTCACCCATCTGTCCCCTCACCTCACCCCTACCAGCACCCCCCCCTCCCCTCCCCTTTTCTCTGTCGCTCAGCAACCATTCCTAATTAATCAGCTTTTACAGTTCGATCTGATCTGCCTCAGGATTGGACCGACTGATAAGCTGAATGGTATATACACACAGGCCTACCCCTCTCTGCTCACCACTGCCTGGAAATATAATTACTGGAGGATGCACGCACGCACGCAGACTGAGTAAGCCCAGGTTAATGCCAATCTTTTTCCTCTTCTCTTGACTAATTAGAAATGTACTGACGAGTCATTTGTTTGGAAGTTGAATGCACTGTGCACTTGTTGTCGTTATTCAGAGACTCAGAAAAGTTATATAATCAAATCTATTTAATGATACGCTTTAGTAAGCGTATGTGTGTATGGTAATGACATGTTCTGATGCTCTTAATGAGCATGTGACAGTGGCAGGGGTAAGGAAGAGCATCCACATGGTTCAGACAGTCATTACTTAAACGTAATCTGTCTCCTCTGTGCCAAATGACAGTTAACACACTCTCTTATCAATCTGCCCTATGGCCGCACTCGACAGCTGTCAATACGCTGTGGTTCCTTACAACATTTTCATCACCGGGAAGTCCATGGGACGGCATTCATGACAAAACTAATTTTCTCGATTGAATGATTTTCCGATAATCATTTAAATCCTGGTGTATAGATTTGTGGGAAGCCATGTGAAAATGTGGTCTGCGTTGAAGAATGATGCAGGTGTGTGTTTGTGTGTTTCCTCATAGATCTGACACTGAGAGCACGTAAGGGCATAACACATCCTATACAGGCACTCATTCAGTGTTGAGTGAAGCAGCACAGTCAGGTTTATTGCTGTGGCCATAGCAACAGCCATGCGTGAGGATGGAGATGACTATTTTTTTTGTGGGGATGCACTGAATGTCCTTGTTCAGATGACAGAGAGAGAGAGAGAGAGAGGGATGAAAATGCAGTCGGAGTGAGGGATGGAGAGAAAAGGGAGGGGTAGATAAGGCTGGATTTTATTTTTTTTTAGAAAATACTGAGTGGAAGCTTCCTTTCACATCCTTTTACCTGTTTTGTTCTACAATCCGGCAGAGCTCTGTGACATATGGAGTCCCTATGTTGGATCAATGCAAGAACAAGAGTAATGACATTTTACTATTCAACAAATAACCTTAACGATGTGAATATGTTACTCACCACCAGGCTACGTCTTAATGATTTTCCAACTCTCTTCTTAACCGTAATGCTCATTTTTTAGACTGCTCTTTTTTCCCAATGGGGGATTCTCCACTTGACTTCCCCTCCCACTGTTTATGTGTTCATCTCTTCCCTCTGTGAGGGTGTCTGTATGTGTAGTCTGTCTGAGGCTAATCGTTGTGTTAGGGAGGGCTGAATAAGCCTGTCTTTGTCAGGGCATTAGGTTTGGAGAGGATGAATACATGATAAATGGTGCTGGTGAAGGTGGCAGCATGTGGATTTGCCTAAATGCCACCGCCCCTCTTTGCATTTCTGTCTCCCCTGCTGTCATAAGTGAGCATTTATGGTGTCTGTATGCCACTCTGTGTTTTAAAGGGTCAGTTCACCCACATGACCAAAACACATTTGTATCATTAATTGTGCGTGGTATCTAGTCATGCAGATGGATTCAGTTTGATGTCTTAATGCTCTCCTTTATAGTGGTAGAAAGTAGTTCTATCTAATGAAAGCACTTTGTCACAAGGTGTTTGACTTGACCTGAGACTTTTTCTTCAAATGTCATATTCACAAAAAACCTTTGAAGAGAGCGAGTAGACTTTTATCTCAGCTGAAACATTTTGAATCTCTGTTGGAGGTAAATCATGGAGAGGAAGAGAAACATTTGAGGTGAGGGTGATGTATACTTTACTTTAAGAGATGGAGGAAGAGAGGATTCTGCTATTAGGTGGAATGTGGTAACTGAGAGGGGAGAGGAGGGGGAGAGGCAGAGCGAGAGCAGGAGCGAGGCAGGCGGGGAGGGGGGCTAGGTTGCTGACTCGGAGCTTTGCCGCGGTGAGCTTTGAGCTAGCGACTCTCTGAGCTTTCTGCCGGTGTGTATCTGTAGGCTGCTGTTGTGCAGACCGTAGCCTAGCCACGTTAGCCGCTCTCCTCCACCTCCACTGCTCAGTCAGCCGGCACCTCGGGTTTGCTTCAGCTGAATCTAGGTTCTGCAGTCCCTGAGAATCTCTGTCTGTAGCTGAGGATTTCCTGCTCCTGCAAGGATTCTCCCTCTTGCTGGCCAAAGCAGAGAGAGAAAGAGAGGAAGAGGAAGACAGGAGGGGTAAGAGCGACAGCGGGCCGGTAGTGACCTTCGTGGTGGCAAAGCAGAGGAGGGAACGGGCACAGGATCCATCAGGTGTGTGTCATCACTTAAAGGGACGAGTAAGAAAAGAGTTTGAGACTCTGCTGTAGGCTTGCATTTGTATTCAGAGGCTGTGCAGTTACAGTGAAGGAGGGTTCATACACAGAGTACCGAAATATGTCATGAGTGAGACCCCTCTACACTTAAATGTCATTTCATTCTGTAATGCAGCAGTAGTATGCAAGTTAAGAAAGTAGTACTCAGCTGAAGAAGAGTTGTACGATAAGATATGTGAACACTAAAGGAGACATTCTTCTGTGACACATTGTAGATGGATAGATCCTCACAGAAGGCAGATATAGAGATGCTGATATCAGGAGAGGAAAATATAAATGGTGAATATCAGAGATGGATGAAGCAGGAGAGAGAGGGAGATGTATGTTGTGCCAGCTAGAGCTCGGTGAGGATGACAGACGTGTGTGTGTGTGTGGGTCTTTCTTACTGACTTGGACTTGGCTTCAGAGAAAACCCCCGCCTGTGTCAGAGTATCAATCATTGTGGGCTGGGTGCTGTCTCAAGGCTGTGTGCACTTCCAGCTATTTGGAAGTCTCTGTGTGAATATATTTATAAAATAAAATATGTTGTCATGTGGGATTTTTCTCCAAGTGGTCTTGTAAGGTGCAGCATGTGCAGTAGTGATGCACTGTACTTCTATGTCTGTGTCTATGACAGGATCTAGCACCTGAGGTTCACTACAGTACTTGCTGCCAACTGATACGGATCCTTTCTGCTGAAAGTTTGCGTTTGAATCACATCAGCAGGAGGTTGAGAGAGTATGACAATAAAGGTTTTCCCTGGTGAAATGGCCTTGAGAAAGTCATCTCACCATACAGTAGGGCTTGAGCCATTTGGTGCTTATGTTCCTGCTGTCACTTTTGTCATCTTTATGCTATTTGTTTGTGTTTTGCTAAAGGGTTTAATGTCAGGATAACGCCAGTAGGTAATTGGAAAAAAGGCTACAATAGTTTAGCTAATCTCTAATGGACAAATTAGTTGTTTTATACATTACGTGATTATACTGTAACCCCAAATGCTGGAATGTGAATACCGTTGACAGATGGATTGCATGGGGATTTTAGAGAATGACTGGATAGGAAAAGCAATTAAACCTGCAAGTCATTATATTGGCTCCAAACCAGTTGAGTGCCTCAGCGAATGTTTCCGTTTGTCAAAATATTTAGGCACATTTGTTTGTATGACAGCCAGAGCTGGAGAAAAAGATGCAGAGGGAAATATGATTGGAGTGTGAGTGAACTCTGGGTTCTATCTGCATGCGTTGACGATGGTCCTGTATCTTCCTGTCTCTAACTTTCTTTGTCCAATCACATCACATGATATCACGTCACGTATTTCTGAGGTAACCGCTAGACACTGACCTGCTGAGAATTAAGCTTGACTCGGGCTAATCCATTCTGGACCCTGCATGACTCAGCAGCAGGCGCGCACACACACTCTTGCTGGCTATAAGTAGTGTTGAGGTTGTTAAAATTCTTGTCTTGCTTCTGTATTTCTACAGCTCAGACTATTGACTGTGAATATTGGCGCTGATATAGAGTGGATATGAGCAGTAATATTACTTTGTTAGAAAATAACACAGGGCTACTGTATCATACTGGCACTTGTAATATCACACTGTTTGCTGTATGGCAATTTCTGTGTACAAGTGTCTGAATGTGTATACAGGTGCTGTGCAGACTTCATAACTTTCTACCTCTCCAGAACATCTTCTGTTAAACCAAGAGGGGGAAAATCCAATTACATCCCCTGCACACTGCCTGCCAAGAATGAGACAGGCTTTTTATATCTTTGATTTTACAAATCTCTTTCAATCATCAAATGGGCCGAATGTACCTAAAACACTACGCCTTTATTGTATTCATTTGCCATGCTGCACATCTGTGGCTTTGAGCAAGTAATGTGTGCATAAATGTGTGTGTGTTTTCAGCTGAAGATGAGTGTGTTATCCATGTGGAGGTAAAAGCTTTCCCTTGATAGATCCTGACAGAGAATTACATTATCTATGTAGGTGTTTTCTATACAGCCTCTATGGATGGTCTTTGGTTTGAAACACTGTATATGTGCGTGTGAATGAGCAATATAAATGCACATATTTATTTTATGTGTGTATGTATGTATAAGTCCAAGCTATATAAATGCACATATTTATTGTATTTCCGCAGTATATTGTCCTCTTGTGTCCTTTATGCATTAAGAACCCTTGGACATGGTAAATGAGGGATGGAGGGAATGCAGGGTGGAGCGCGTCTCGTCCTCTCTGGTGCTGCTCGGTGCTATCATGGCTGTAATGAAGGCTCATTCATCTCCATCTCAGCACAATCTCATCACTCACAATGAGATTGCAGTGGCTCTGGAATGAGGATAAGTGTGTGTGTTGTTTAGAGGATCATGTATGTAAGTGTGAGTAAGAGAATGCATGTTGGAATGCAATCAGTGATGCAGGAACAGACCTGTAGAAGTACCTGTTGAGGAGAACGAGTGGAAATGGGTCAGGTTTGATGCAAAAGGGCGATGTTTTGTTGTGTTTGGTCAGCATTGTGAGGGCAAACTGTCAGCGCAGAATTGGATCAGTGAACATAGATTACATTCTGAGGTCAGGTTAAGCAAGCATCCATTTGAGCTCTGGAGCAACATCCTCAGCCTGCAGCTGAGAGAGGGGAGGGGGGAGGGGAGGGCAGATTGGAAGACGGACACAGAGAAACAGAGGGACGTGTGTAGAGAGATAAAGGCTGAGTAATGTCATCATAGGCCCCATGTCCTCTTGGTCTGATTAAGAGCCTCTCTGAGCACTCCCAGACGCTGCGCTGTGATAGGCCAAGGTCACGGCGCATCACGGTGCAGCCCTGCAGATTGATGCTTAACTCCGTAAGGAAACGTCGGGAATCTAATTTGGCCAATGGACTTCCTCTCCACTTCAGATGAAGAGGACAATTCCCCTCGCCTTGGGGCCCTCCGAGGATGTGTGTGTGTGTGTGTAAATGTCGGCTGGCTTACAGCCTAGTCTGATGAGTGTATGTGTCTGGATTCATTCTGCATGTGTAGATCTGTGTGGGTGCTTTTCTATTTTTCTGTACTTCTGTTTGTGTGTGTAGGCCTTTCTCTCCCTTATTTAGTTGGTGTGGCAGCACCAGCATGTGGTTAAGGCATGCGTGGTAAGTGATTGGCAGGCCATGATATTAGTTTGGGAATAATAAGAATGTAATAACTCGGTGGCGTTTGCCTCCAGAGATTGACTCTCAGGTAATCACATTTACTCAACACAATCACCGTCTCACACGCCAGTGCCCGGGACAGGGTTACGCTCTTTTTCCATTTCCTTTTATGAATGTCATGAATGTGTGAAGTGTTGTTTGCGTGTTGATGCTGTCTCGCAGCTTGGTTATGAGCGCAAACTGCTTGTGTTTGGGTTTTGCAGTCTGTGTGGGTAGAGAGGGGTTTGTAGATGTCAGAGATGAACTAGAAAAGACTTAAAGTAGTTATATGTTTGGACATTTTGTTAGTTTCCACGCTGTTAGAAGCAGCTTCCTGTACCCTAAATTATCCAAATATCCATATCATATTGCTATCATTAGTTTTAATAATCCATCATTTAGTTAACATTTGTAATGCAAACAAAGGAATTCAAATATACTGGGGGTTTTTTTCAAGGTGTTTTTGGGTGTCTTGCCTTTACTCAATTGTACAGCCAGAGGCAGAAGACTGACAGGAGAGGAGGAGAAATAGGAGAGGGCATGCAGCTAAGGGCAACACTAATGGCGCGTTTCCACTGCAGCGGGTAGCCCCGTTTAAGCGTCCTTAACCGTCCTCAAGCGGCCAGGCCGGTTTTTGGTGGTGTTTCCATATAGCCTAGTACCGGCCAGCGGGTACTTTTTCCGGCCTCATAAAATCGTAGTTCCCTCAGACCAGGGCCAGGGCTGAACTAGTGACGTCAACACTCTCGACTGCTGATTGGTCAGAGAGAATCGTCACAAGATTGCGCGCGAGTTCATCCCTAGCGTCGCATATATATCTAGAAGCAAGCTTGCAGCATTTTTATACACAGCATTTTGTAAACGGAGGAGCTACAAAAATGGCTACTTCTAAGAAAAGCACACCGTGGTCGACCGAGGAGGTGACGACGTTCCTTCATCTCATTGGGGATGATAAAATCCAGCGGGAGCTCGACGGAACAACGAGAAATGTGAACAAAAACAAAGCCGATCGCCCCGCCTACACTGCGTTGCTAGCACAGGTCCTAAACTGTAATGGAAATGCGCCACGGCCTCGGACGGCCAGTGAGGCAGCCCGAGGCCAGAGCGAGGACCCTTAGGGACGCTTAAACGGGGCTACCCCGTTGCAGTGGAAACGCGCCATAAGGGACCATGGGTCAGATTCCAAACCTGAGCCACTGCAGTAATCCAAGCAGTCCCCGGGTCACCAGCTAACCTACCGTGACGCCCTAAAGTGGATTTATTTTTGAAATAATGTTTTTTCTGAATAACTATATGGTTGTCAATTTAGAGCTTTGATCTTATTGCAATATTCATTATTAAACAAAGCTTGTTAAGGTCAAATTAAGTGTTAACAGACAGGAATAAAGTTGGGCCTACCTCGCAGAGACAAGTTAAGAAGTAATTTGGGTGCAGCCACAAAGTGCACAGTCACTGTTTTTTCCAGACTGATCCAAAGAGCTGTTGTAAGTTAAATGCAATGGAGCAGAAACTCAAACATCAATTATGGTGATGCATTGTGTCAGCGTTGGGTTGCTTTTTTATGAATACATATCTTTTTTTTGAGGAGATATAAACTTTAGGCACAAATCTTTATTCAAGCAGCAGATGTTTTCATCTTTTTCAAAATGGAATTGATTATTTCTGTTTGTGTTGACAATAAACAAAGACAGAACCAATGCGATGAATTAACTGAATCCTTTATCCAAGAATACATTTCACTACTGTAGGTACTACTTTCATCAGAGGAAGTTCGGAACATTTGGCTGAAATAACTAATTGTACCTTACTGTAGGATTTGTATTATCAACCTTATTTTGCCAATTAACAATTTGGTTTATGAACCTGGGACCCAGAGCCTAAGGTCTTCATGTATTTGTTTTGTCAAAACGGCGTTTAAAACTATATTAAAAATGAAATAAATAAAGATAACCGATATTGTATTATTTTAGAGGTTGACACTGGAAAATTGTTGGCTTTCTTGCTTGACAGATTACGTCAATAAATCATGAATTACATTTATTCCTGTTAAATGATTGCATATTCTTCGACTTTACGCATGACTTGCAAGCCAATAAATAAGTTAAACGCAGGTTATGTTTAACTTTATAATGGTCAGTCCTAATGCAAGAGGATAAGGAATGAATGCAGAGAGCGAGAGGAGCTTTTAAAGTAAAGGGGGTTCTATCAGGAGATACAAAATGGGTCTTCAGTGATGCAGCAAAGCAATGAAGGCAGCAGGTGGAGGGAGCAGGGGTAAAAGAACTGGCTGAGCTGGTGGATCGATAATACACTCTCTGATCCATAACATATTAATAAGAGGGAATACATTATTACTGTTAAGAGATGTCAGGTGGACAGGGCAGAGACACTCCCACACCTCTGAGTGCTGGGGGGATTTTAAAGCTGAGGGACACGACACTGCATCTGGGCTCAAAGCCAAAGAACAACCCTCAATCCTCTCCTCTCCTCATTCTTAACCTTGGGACTCTGTAGAGCTCCATCTCTTCTCTCCCCTCCTCCCTAGATGTACCCCCTCTGTCCATTTCATTTCCTGCCTTAATATCCTGATTGAAGTGGTCACCTTTCTGTGTTGTGGTTAATGAGCAGCAGGTGTCTGAGTGCAGCTCACTCGACCATGGCTGGGACCTAGGGACCAAATCACAGAGGAGCAGCTTTTCATCAGCCTGCAGTCCACCCTACTAAAGCCTTTTAATGGTTTTCCATGCGGAGTGGAAATAAAATAGAGTAGGACAAGCACAGACAAGTGCGATACTAGGGTGTAATGTTTTAACTGTTATCAGTGGTCTGTTTCAGTAAGGCCTGGTGACAGTAAAAGGACCACATTGTTTGTCATTTTAGAATGACAAAATAGGAAACGAGTTGCAGAATTACAGAGACCTGTCTGTGCTTTGTGAGCTTCTCATGACTTGAACATAATGCAGCTGTGTTTGGGGTTCAATACACAACTACACTCGCTAGATGTGAAGGCAAATGTGGAAAAATGAAATGTAGTTCATATATAAAGATGTGTATCCATAATCTTTTCAGTCAATCACTTTTTGTCAGCTCTTTGCTTTAATGCTGAAAAGTAATACGCTAGTGCCATGTCAAACCATTGTCATTGCACCGATGTGAATAGTAATATGAATAATTGTTAGATTCCATATAGACTGCTTTGCTTCCTGATGAAGTGTGTGCTTGCTAATTGTCGCTGAAACACTTGAATACTACAGAGCTATCGTTAATACACCTGTGTTTTTCCCACTATGACAAGTCAACATACCTGTCCTAAGAAAGGCCCTTTGATATAAACAACATAATGCTGTCTCATGGTAGCAGGGTGTTACCGGCTCAAAGTAAGGCTGAGCTGGTGCAAACATGTACAATTGCTGCAACAAATGACAACAATCCACCAAGTTTGTCAAAATATTGGAACACAAAAATATAAAAGTGCTTGGCAGCATGATAAATTGGTCTTGAATATTCATTCATCCTGATTATTCAATCAGCATTGAAGTCATCATTACTACAATCACATGAATGAGCCTCTTAACCAATCAACCGTCATTAACACACAGAATACTCACAACAAAATGCATTAAATGATTTGTTCAAAACACACTTCCAGGACCTGAAACAGGAAAGAGCAACATCTGTGGAAATATGAACATTTAAATTGACTGTATAACAAAATAAATGTTCTTTGTTGTAGGATCTTTACATTGTGAGTTTATTAACTAAAAGTCTAGCATCTATGCTGCTTATTTGCTAAGTACGCATGAAAGCAGCTAAATGTTCGATGTGTCTTGTTATATATGTTTTCCATAATGGTAGTAGTGTTAACGTTTTGCACACAATAATTGATTTTCTTTATCTTAGTTTAACTTCATAGTGCCTGTGTGTATACTATGAAACAAGGCACATGTAGAATGTAGTATTTTGTGTTTTATCAGTGGTCTTCACCCTGAAAACCCAGTGATGTACCCTTGAGAAAGTCACTTAACCTCAGCCATGCTCCAGTGAACAGCCGAGGACTGACTGACATACAGAGCACTTCAACATGTGTCTGAGCTGAGTATAACATTAGATATACGGCCAATGCATAGTACAGTGCTACATAATGAATAAGGACATGACTGACCACCAGTCAGTCATGTTTAGGTCATGTATTTCAGCATGGAAACATTTTAAATAAAAAAAGAAGTCTATTCCTATGAGCACTTCAAGCTTTCCAGGATCTCACACCTCTGAATTGATTGGTTGAATGGTGCTATGTTATTGCTAGAGAAAGCTGCGAAGCTGCTAATGGCTGACTGCCATTTCCGAGATACAAAAATAAAAGTAACACATACATAGTGGGTCACTGGAGCTTCCAACCCACAACATTACAGTCCCGATGGAATTTAAAGGCTGGGATGCTCCATCTTTATGTCCACAACTAAAAATACCTCAGGTTTATCACTGTCACATGGTCCCCTGGGTGTCTGTTTGTAGAAAGTGAGCAAGGGTTAGAGAAATGGGCACGGCATTCTGTGTCCAGCTCCAAGTTTATGCATTTATCTCTAAGCTACAGCTCAGCTTAAACTGGGACGCAGGCAAAAAATGGTGGACAGTCAAGTTTTTGTGTAAGACAGAGACGTGGACAAACTTAACGACAGACACAGTTTCACTGGAAATGTCAGAAAAGTGTATTGATGTAGTTCCCCAGTTTATTATTCCCTCTACCTCCCCCCTTTCTCCCTGTGGTGTGGGTGAGTCTGATGAGTTGCTATATCAGAAGGAATGCAGCAGTGAGGGAGGGGAAGCTTTATTTCTCAGTGAAAGGTGTATTTTTCTCTTGTCAAAAGGACATCAGCCTCTCCTTGACCCTCACCCCCTCCAAATCTCCATCTTCTTCCTTAGATTTCGGCAGGTTTTTTCTATCTTTGCCTCCCCCTCTCTCCCTCTCTCCCTGTCTCCTATCTGGGGCTGTACAGAGGACAGATTGAGGGTATTATTTTTCTCCGACTGAGTTTTTCTGCCACGCAGTGATACTGAAGGTCCCATTCTGCTCGTGTCCAAGATAAATCAAAAACATTTTTCTACAGCTGCAATCAATGCCCTAGCCCTTTTTCAACAGCTCTGCCTCCCCCCCCCCCCCCCCCTCTCTCTCTCTCTCTCTCTTACACATGCACACACTCTCTGAGACACACACGCTTTCTCTCTCTGTCTCTTCCTGAGGCAATGGTTCTCTCTTGAACGCTGACATCAGATAGCCTCCCTCCAGCAGTCCACTCCTCTGGGAGGGATTTGCATCTCATTTGCATCTCATTACAGATTTAATAGAGCAAACTGCTCCATCCTGAGTAAAAATTATGGGGGGGGGGGAGAGGAAAGGTGAAGATAGCCTGGGAGAATCAGTCTACCAGTGACTGTTTGCCTCCGAGCAGCTGTGAGTGTCTATCCCATGTACCGCACACTTATTTAAAAACAAGGATTTGTCAGGAAAAACATAGAAAATGGTATGTTAAATGTTAAATTTGATACTTGCTGCATTAGAAGTTCTTATTTATGTAGTGCGTGGTCATTGATCCCTCTGAACTCTTATCTGATCTCTGGGAACATGATCACAAACCCAATGAAAGAAGGCAATAATGACCGGTTGCACTGACTTACGGACGAGATGAACTTTGTGACTATTCTCTATTTATCTCTTGAGTTAGTCTTACTGTTGACTTTTGAACCGGTACAATTCAATTATTTTACCCAAGAGTCACCGGTGTACTGAGTCGTGTTGTTCACATTTCAAGAAATTGCAGTACTCTTTGTCTTTGTACAGTTTTGAAAAGAGTAATCACACTCTCGACCATAAAGCTAGCAACATGGCTATTCATCTAAATATCTTACTGCCATCAGCTACATAATGAATTGAACTTACGCTAGGATACCGTCAGCTTAATGTTTATTTTTCTCTTAGTAAATGCTCTGAATGCGTTTTAACTTCCTTCTAGTAGCAGTGATCAAGTGTTTATGCCAGAGGCTTTAATTGTGACCTGTAACACAGAAAGGGTGACGCTAACATGACCAGAGGGAAAACTAGAGACATTGATTTCAGCAAAGAAAATACAATTTGATTATTAAAAATGTGTTAACATAGGCTGCGTTTAAGTAGTACTTTTTGGGGGACCATTTTAGAATATGCTGTGCATAGTGTTTTTTTTTACTTTTTAACTTATTGATCAATTAAAAAACTTCAGTTTGAATCTGTGGGAAATAAGTCGTTAAGAACATTCCTACAGTCAATCGGGCAGAACATATGGGTTGCTCATGAAAATTCATATCAGTCAGTTATTGTGAGACAATCCAGAGATAATGTTTATGTCACACGGCCCTTTTTTAAATTATCTTATTGTGAAGCAAACTCCTTGAAGGAAGAGGCTTTTTCAATTAGGACTTCCCCCCCATCCGAGCTCCACTACTTGCCACATGCTTTGTTATTTTGTGTGTGTGTATCTCTGTGTGTGTGTGTGTGTGTGTGTGTGTGAATAATTTTGTAACCTTTCTAATTTCACACTTGTTAAGTTTCCATGTAAAAGGCAACATTTTAGAAAGAAGCCCTCAGGATGGGTGAATGTCATTAGTGTGTGTGTGTGTGTGTGTGTGTGTGTGTGTGTGTGTGTGTGTGTGTGTGTGTGTGTGTGTGTGTGTGTGTGTGTGTGTGTGTGTGTGTGTCGAGGGGTTGATAGTACACAGATTAGTAATAGGAAATCTAGGGGCATGTTTGAGCATCTCAAGGGCCTCTTTCCTCACACCCTTGGACACACGCATGCATACATCCCCATCCCGTTGCTTACAGTTCTGCAACCACATGAGGTGATCTGCCATTGGCTGATATTTGTGTTCTCAGGCCTCCCCGGGCAGACTGTACTGTGTGTTTCTGTGATGATGATGATTATGCTCTCTTTCTGTTAGTTTCTCTCTCTGTTTCCATCCATCTCTCTGCCTCTCTCTTTCTCTTTCTCTCTAATGTATGTGTTGTTGCTGGTGCTGATAGGCCCAGAGATGGCATTTAGCTAAAGAGCAGAGAGGCTGTTAGCTTCTCGATTCATCTAATCAATCTCACTAATGAAACCACTGTCCTCTCCTCAGCCTCTTTCTTTCTTCTCTTCTCCGATCCTTCTCTCTCTCCTCTCCTCCTGCCCTCTACCCTCTCATCATTTGCTCTCATTGGGCTTGTATCCCTTTACCTTCTTCTGGCACACTGCTATCCATTATCATTTGGTTTCCTTCCTCCCTTTCCTTTCCCCCTTTCTTCGTGGAGCTGTCCTAGATTCACCAGTTGTAGACTTGTTCCCAGTGAGGCTCCTTTTTCTGGTGTTCGCTTCCCCCATTTCAGCAAAACCTAAGTCTCCCCCCCCACCCCCCGCCCCCCCCCCCCCCTCCCCCAGCAGAATAGATGGTGGATTGACCCAGTTAGGGTTAGAATGGGTATTGTACTGCGAGTGTATATGTGCCAAGGTGTGAAGATTTGCTTATACACACATGTCCGTGTTTCCACATGTGCACATACTATACGTGCATGTGGAGTTTGAAGTATGTTGATCCTGTGTAGGAGTGCTGCTTTAATTGTTAATCGTTTCTTAAATTAGACATGGAGGCAGTGTGGGAGACACAATGTCAATTTCAGACACATTATTTTGTTCTTTGTAAACATGCAAACAATATACTATTCAATGAGGTATCGTTAACTATTAATATAATAAGATGAAGTCAAAACACAAACATTTGATATTGGTGAGTTTACTGTTCCTAAACGCGATTTACAAGAAAAAGATGGACCACTTTTGTAAGGGGTTAACTGTTAGTGTCGTCTTTTGAGGCCAAATATTTGCTGGTTTCAGAAAACATCTTATCATAGTCTCAAGCCAATTTGGAAATTACAAAGATATTCAATCCATGCTAGTGCACAGTGAAGTAAAATACACAAGAGAAAGAGAGTACTCTAGCTTAGAGAAATGTCTCTTTAAAACTGTATCTCTAGAGAGAGTGAGAGAAGGTGAGAGAGATTGCCCTCAGGGTGCTACTGTGTCTTTCTCTGCACCACTTCGTTCCAAAATCTGTATTTGTGTCTGTGTGACACTACATGTGTGTGTGTGTATACTATATTACTGTGTGCGCCTTAGGGTGTTGACGTGTGCTGGACAGAGACCCTACAAAGAGCCTTTGTAGGGAAGGCTTCCCCGCAGCAAGGTCGCTCCTACCCTCTCTCTCTCTCTGTATCACTCGCTCCTTCCCTCCCTCCATCGGTACATATCAGTCCATATCCACACACACACATATATTTTTGCCACATGAATTATTTTTTGGCTGTGACTTCAGAATATAAAGTGGACTGTATGTGCGTCATGGTGAAGGTCCTTTGTGTGTGACTGTGTGTGTCTGTTGGTTAACGGCACTGATTATAATGTATACATACGCTGACTTTTGTTAGAGGACAAAACTTGTCCCTCATTGTTCGTCACAAACACACAAGATTATACATTTTAAAGCTGGAGTATTTCTCACACAGAACATTATTCTTTTTCAATAGCACATACAGAGGGACAATCTGTCCTTGTAATGCTTTGATGTACACCCAAGTGCGACACTTCTAGTTGACTGTGTGTGTGTGTGTTTGTTAACTGCAGGACAGCGATACCGTAAATCCCCTGCTATCCCACTGTGAACAGAGGAGCTGCATTGCCACAATTACACCTTTGAGTCTTTTAAACACACTTTGTATTCTCTCTCTCTCTCTCTCTCTCTCTCTCTCTCCCTCCCTCACACACACACACACACACACACACACACACACACACACACACACACACCACACACACACACACACACACACACACACACACACACACACACACACACACACACACACACACACACACACACACACACACACACACACACACACACATCAATCATAGCTCCAGCCTCACCTGTCATTGCCTTTGTTGTCTCTTATACAGACATCTTTTCACCAGTCCACAGAGTAAGGACCCCAATCAGAATTTACATTCACAGCATGGCACCTTTTTGCTCCCACACACTCACACTTCCACTAGGCAAGACAATGACACTACAGCACAACAAAGAAAGAGTTCAGCGCTGTTTCCCTCGTGCAATTTCAGTAAATAAATAAGTGGTGAAATAGAGCAATAGTTATGGCTTCTTTGTCGAAGAGTTACGTTGATTTGTGAATGTGATAAAAGCGAAAGAGTGGAAGGTAAAGATGAAGACGACAAAAATACGAAATTGGGACAATTGAGTCAGAAGGATGAACAGTTGAGGCGTTTGTGTGCGTGAGATGAGCCTGCATAAACATGCACAGTTCTGAATGCTGATCAGCACAATAAAACCTCCATTAAAGATTTATCCAGCAGAGACAGGATAAGATGGGACCAGATGATAGGGAGGAGGACGGGAGGTAGAAGGTAATATGGAGAGGGGGAGAGGGGGAGAGGCAGCACTCAGGTTTGTGTCACAGAGTGGAATATACCGCCTCTTTCTACCCATCACCGCGAGACACACACATGGGTGCTCAGACTCCGTGCATTTTAATAGCCCTGTCACCTCCAGCTATAATACCAGACAAAGGCTCTTTGAACAGACACTCGTCTTCAGAAGTGTCTTTCGTGCTTCCTGACAGGCTCAAGCGAGAGCTAACTGGCTAGCTCACCACAATTATAGATCCCATCTCTGTAGTCAAAGAGCTACGGAAACCTTAGCACAACAAGCCCGAGGCCTACTCTGTCAAAATGTCACCTGGACCAGGCTGCGCTTCAGGCGAGACACCCATGAGGAACATTTAATCTAATTCCCCACCCCCTCCTCCAATGAAGTGTGCTGTCAGCTGTATCTCAGAGCGGCAAACCCGTAACCCCCTCCTCTACAAGCCCCTGCTTTTTGATCCTGTTTGAGATGATTGAGATTCAGAGTTGATGCTGATGACATTTGAGCAGGTACTTCTCTATCCCCCCCACTGGAGACTGACAGACTTACTATGGGTGAAATGCTAAATGTACAGACAAAGAGAGGTGGGGGTTGCTAATGGCCAGAAGTTTGAGTTGGAAATGGAAAATGGCAATGGGTGGTGAAGAAGGAAGGAAAGGAAAGGAAAGGAGACAAAGAAAGATGGGGGAGTTTAGAGAACTGGAAGAAAATCGCAATCAATGGAGTAGATGTGGGGGGGGGGGGAGGGGAGTCAAGAGTGGATAAAGATGGAAAGTGATGAGGAGATGAGGGGACAAAAAGCATTAGAGAGACGGGGGGAGGAGGAGGAGGAGGACATAGGAGATTTGAAGAGGGGAAAAGAGCAGCCGGGACACACGAGGGCAGCAAGTCTCAGGAGTCTGACATTTACTCTAAAACCAACCAGCGCTGCTACAGAATCAATAGAAAGATTCCCTAGTAGGCCGCCAGGATTAGTGTGTGTGTATGTGTGTGTGTGTGTGTGTGAGAGATACACGTGCATGGGAATGTGATTATCAGCATGTTTGAGAACACTGTGACAAGGATAATTATGTTTGATTACTAAAGACCCCAGTGAGGGTTTGCATTATCAGCCAGTGTGCTCCTTTGGTATTTTCCAAAGCCTTGATGTGTTTTTCTGATAGTCCTGCCCTATTCTTTTATCTATTGGGCGATCTATCTTGTTAAGCAGGAAGTTCTGCATAGTAAATAGAAAAGTTCTTCTCTACACAAGAGAGCAGACTAGATCAGTTAATAATAATGTACTTAATGGTGGACTTTTACAGTGTTTACAAAAGGCGTTGACACGGTGATAGTAAACTGTGAGCTAAGAGAGTGGCTTATGTAAAGCTGTACAACTGAACAAATACCGACGTATGTTTTGAGAAGTGCTTTCTAAAGAGAGCCGGGATTCTGCTGTCTTTATCAGAGTTTCCATTATCTGGGAAACATGCGCTCACCTTTAGACTTCAGACCTTTAGGCACCTTCAGAGTGTGGAAAGTGTAAATAGGCCCTGCTAGATGCACTCTTAATATAAAATATGAACTTAAAGGTCACTTATTATGCAAAATCCACTTTGTCATGTATTTTATTCATAAACATGTGTCCCCTCTGCGTAAAGAGATTCTGAAAGCTTTAGGAAAAAAGATTCTCTCTCTTTTTGTCCTGATCCATTTCTATAAAAAGCTCTCTGAAAATGAGCTGATCAGATGCTGGCCACTTTATGATGTCACAACGATTTGTTGGCTTGTGTAACCATCAGCCAATAACCATCCAAGGTAACCCCCCCCCACCTTATCACCTGAATCTCCTCCTAGAGCACCATTGTGTTCTTGTTAACGAAATCTCTCTCAGAGGGGCGTGGGGAGGGGCTCCTTATTTTCATCTAAAGTAACAGACAGAGAATCAGCACTATTGAAACAGGGTTGAAACAGAGGGGATTATGGGTAATGCTGCAATGATCTGTTTGGTGTTTGGAGCCAAACACTTCAGAGACATGTTTTGTATATATCTGAGACCTATAATATATTGATGAAAAACAGTATAATAGGGGATCTTTAATAATTAGAGAAGAAAAGACTGACATCTGGATCATTTAGAAGGTAGACGCAGACTCTGCTCGTCGTTCTTTCTCCAGGCCTCTGAAAGAAACAGCTGATTTAACTTGAGGTTTTTGGTACTTGGTTGTAGAAAACAAAGATGGAGCAGACGTTGAGGATAGGAGTAAGATGAGAAACTGCACTGACTGAGATCAAGGCACAAGGCTGGAGCTCTCCGTGGTGCTGAATCATACCGGCTGTGGTACTCTGCAATGCAGCTGCATTATACCAAATACTGAAGGTGCAGACATTTTTATGCTGCGTCCAGGTTTGTGTTTTCATATTTGTATGTAGCTCTTCTGATGTGTATCTTCACAGAGTGACTTTGAACTGCCACCTCCCAGAGTGTCTTCCCACTGGCAGACCTCAGGTCAGATTGGAGAAAGCTTTAGCTTTTACTCTGTAATGCAGCTCAGTCCAACTGGGAACTTTATCACAAGTGCCTCGCAGTATCGCTGTGCATGTCTACTTTAGTCCTCCAGTGTCTCTGCATGTCTTCTGGTCCATACAGTCTCTCTACACACACACTCTGAACACCCATCTCACCTTGCTGTCTTTATCTCTTTGTCTTCTCCCACTCCTCTCTGCCTCTCTTTGGCAGCTACTGAAACTGTCAGTTAGTTGATTCGGTAGGCCTAATGAAATCTTTTGTTACAGAGGTCTAATTAAAAGATCTGCTCTGCTCTCTCCTTCTGTGGGTTGGGTGGGGCAGATGACAATGATGCCCTGACTGCCAGTAGCTGTCTGTGTGAAGCTTATGACTTATTGTACGTGTGGGTCTTATCTTAGTTATTAGTTTATCTCCATGACTATCTGGTTTTCATGGCCCTACTGTCTTTCTCTATCACCCCTCCACATATTAATCCATCCGCTCACTGTTCGCTAGCTATATCTGACTAAAGGCCAGAGATAAGGCTGACATGCTCTTGTCTCCCTTCGCACTAATTGAATTGACATAAATTGTTCTGCATGATAATCAGATTCAACCCCTTATGACATTTTGTATGTTTAGGTTTTCACCCCAATACCACGAGCACAACCCCATTCAGCCATTGGCTCTGTACTTAGATATTACTGCTTAGTTCGCAATGATTGACAGCGAGAATTATTTCTGTGTGTGTGACACACTGGAACAGTTAATGTGTGTGTGGGGGGGGAACCCTCCTGAGCAGTGAAATCGGCTTATTTCCAACAGCCTCTAAAAACACCTCAGAGGTGCGTTAATGAAAGAGCAGAAAAGGAGGGATTAACATTTCTCTAATCCTAATTTGTGTCTACTGCTGCCCTCCACCCCCACCCACCCCCCCACTCTCTCTTTCTATCTCTCATTTCCTCTCGGAGTTGTCCAGTTAGCCATCAAATTCACATGAGCAACATTTATGTAAAAATACAAATTGTTACTGACCGGTGGTTTGGGAATATGAATGGTTTATTCTTCACACATCTGGAGTTAAAAGATTGATATAAGCTGTGATTCAGGCTGTGTGCCCTAGTACTGTGGCTGGGTATTAAACAATATTTGGTGACATTAGATTGATTGATTTCTGCCCAAAACCGATACCATCTCTACTCCTCGTCCTCATGACCATTCTCTGGATTTGTACTCATTTATAAAAGCACCATAAATGGCAAATGCTGTCAATAAGAACACAAATAAATGGTGGATGTGTGAAGTGAGAGAGAGAGAGAGAGAGAGAGAGAGGGAGGCAAAACAAAGACTGAGCTGTGGGGGTCGAGCCTTGCTGTTGCATTTTGAGCTTTGGGGCCGGCTTATATTTAATGGCTGGACTGGGGCTAAATGAGCTGAATTAATAGGGTCTGCTCTGAACACTTACATGCCTGCTAAGCATACATATTGGTGGGTGTATGAACGTGTGTGTGTCGTTATTAATTAGGTCATCTTTCAACCCTTTCATGCCCTCGCAGCCTAGACTGGGTGGATGTGGGTTTGGAGGCGACGAGTTTGAATGTCATAGACTAGAGCATATAAGCATTTCACACATTTCTTTAGCAATATGCTGTAAATCCTAAAGTGTATTGTTGGAAGCAAATTAATGATGTTCTTTTTGCTCGTTTCTGTATTTCTGAGGTTGTCGTTTTTTTTGTTTCTCTGCGCTCATTGCTTATCACAATTTTTGCAGACGCATGCAGAATATCAAACATGCTTCTAACACATGTATCCCTTGGTGATAGTGTGTGTGCACCAGGCTAAATGTTGGCTTAGAATGAAAGGGCCGTTCCCCAGTGTGTTAATTGAATGAGTCTGGTGCAGGATCACTACGAGGAGAATCTGGCCCTCATCCCCCATCGCCTGCTTCCTCCCCTCATTCTTCTCTCTGCTCCAGCTTATTAACCCCCAGCCTTCCCATCTACAGAGTCTTCCTTCTCCACAAACTGGTATCAGTATGTATCTCTTCTGTCATTAGGAATTCGTCTCCTCCCCCTGCTTTGGACTGGATTGGTTCAGCCCAAGTCTGCCCCAGCAGGGGGCTGACTCCCCACTAATAAGGCCAACCAATCTGACATGAACGTGTACAGCCTCAGAAGAATAACTAGTGGTGTGTGAATATGATATGTTTGTACACATGTATATGCGTCTGCTTGCTAGTGTCTCAGCGGTCTTGTTTCAGAGGAATCTGGTTGTGTAGTTAACGATCAGACATTTGTGGGAATCTGCGAGGACTTAATGTAGTGTCTCCTTCCTTGTTCTCGTTAGACTAGCTTGACACCTTGAATTTGAACTTGCGGAATGTTATCCGTGTGTTTATTTAAAAGACAAGGTCCTCAGACGGGAATATTAAACAGGGTTTGGCAGCACATTTGTCTCTGTGTCTATCTGTCTCACAGCATCGAAGCCTGTGTCGCTCTTTCACTCTGTTTCTTCCTCGGATGGCCTTCTCTCTGGGGTCGGGATTGGGCAGGATGTTTTCAGACAGATTATCTAGACAGTGAGAGGACCGTGTTCAAACAAAGGGTCATCCAGACTGTCTCCTTTTATCCGCAGGCAGAACGCACACCATTCGACCATGACTCACATTTCTTTCTCATAGTTTGAAATCCTCATGGTAATAACTGAACCCCGGCCTACATCCTGCCCCTCAATGCACAGGAAACGGCAAACATACCACTGCCATGTTGTCAGTAGCTCATGGGAACACACACACACAACACACACACACACACACACACACACACACACACACACACACACACACACACACACACACACACACACACACACACACACAGCAACCACGTGTTGTGCAGGATATTGTTCAAGTATTTCCTCAGCAATATATGATCTGATTAGGCTGAATTAATGAGACCCGGTGGAATGGTAAAACTGCTCTTTTGCATCCTTCCTTCTAGTTATCTCACCATCCCTCCAGCCCCTGTCTCTTCCTCTCTGAACACTCTCCTTACCCTACAGCTCCCTGCACTCCTGGTTTTATAATTGTTCTCCCTGTGCTCCTCCCTCTCCCCTCCCCTCACCAATCATTACCCCTATGTTATGGTTTATTATGCTCTAGTTGGGTAAGAAATCAGTGCTGACAAAGTTTCAATGTGGATATTTGGCTTACAACTTTAATTAGACAACTGTGTTGACACATTCTGCAATGAAAGATGCCGATGTGACATATCTACACATATATTTGCACATCTGAAAAAAACGACCTAATGTATAGGCAAACCCCAGTACACAGTACCGACACACACACACAGAGCAGCATTTTACATTTTCCAGTCGGTTATATTTAATATGTGCACACAGTATGAGTGATTAAATCCTGCTTGATATGTGTGGAAGTGAGGAGATGCTGGTAGCTTTAACCAGCTGCCTGTCTTAATATGTGAGCTGCCATCAGTCTGATGAGGGAATCTCCGACTTCCTGTCTGCTTTTCTTACTAAATACACACTTCTTCCTCCTCCAGCAGACAGCAGTGTGTGTGTGCGTGCATGCCTGCCTGCGTGCGCGTGGCTGTGCATTTGTGTGTGTGTGTGTACACTTTGTGAATTTGCGAGTCTCCTGTGAGTAGTTGTTTATCTCATGCTGCAAAAATATACTTCATTATGAGTGACACCACGTGAGGACAGAGTGAAATAATTTGTAATAAAGTGTGTGTGTGTGTGTGTGTAGCCTTGGGGCTGCTTCTTGTGATGTTTAAGCAGAGTTTCATGTGTCCCCTCATTAAATCAAAAGGAACAGATCGTTTTTGAAGAACTGCTGGTGTGAGCATGTGCATATGTGTGCTTTTTTGCAGAGTATGAGGGCTATGATTGGCTCGCTTTTAACAACCCAATCACAAAGATCATACATCTCAGTGCAAAGCACGTGGTCATGTGTGCAATGACAATGAGTATATTATAAACCTCAAAAGCCAAACAACAAACTTTGTATTGTTAATTATACATAATGGATTATCAAAATATAGATCAGCAAAGGAAAGCATTACAATCTGTGTAAACGACAGGTTTGGGGACACACACGAAGTAGAGATATCACTGAACAAATATATAAACATTTGACACGCTGTAGCACAGAATCCTACAGTAACAGTATTGATAGCGGTTACATGAGTCCATGTACAGTGAACGCACTTTAATGATACATGTATGCATTGCTTTAGTGGAGCTGCTAATGTTTTCTGGCAGAGTTATGAACCTCTGCTTTGAATCCATCACACCTTTTTTTATTTAGCCTTTATTTATACAGGTGTAGATCTCATTGAGACACAAGGTCTCATTTTCAAGAGAGACCTGTCATCATCCTGCAACCTTGTAACACTTGCAGGATGATGATAAACAAGAACACATCAAAGCCATCTTTCCTTTGTCTTTCTACTCTTCCTCTTCTCCCCCCTCCTCACTGCCTGCATCTTTTTGTCCGGTCCAATCAAAGTGTTGGGCAGACGGGGATTCCTGTGGGGTTTTGATTAATAACAATAGATTAATGTCAGAGAGCCGGGTAGTGAGAAATAGACACACAGCACAAGTACAAAAGAAAGTGAAGAAAGAGAGAGGAACATGTGGGACAGAAAGAGGCATTAATCCCTTTTTATTTCTCTGTTAGAACAAGTCTCACTGTCACTTGTAAAATAAGGAAACACTGTTGTTCACACTGCATTTCTGAAATTCTTTCACTTCAGTTTAGTTCAATTCAACTGATATTAGTTTAGAACATTTCAGTTTAGTTTAGCAGTACAATTGCAGTAATGGTGATATAGCACAGGGGAACCCCATACAAAGGATCCTTATTGGAAATATCACTTTTCCAAACACCTTTTTTAATACTGAATATCTGCACGGTATGAGCCCTGTGTGCTGCAATATGAAACACATATTCTCTTTATCCTAGTATTTGAATGCAGAGTTACAGTGGGGCAAACAAGTATTTAGTCAGCCACCAATTGTGCAAGTTCTCCCACTTAAAAAGATGAGGCCTGTAATTTTCATCCTAGGTACACTTCAACTATGAGAGACAGAATGGGGGGAAAGAATCCAGGAAATCACATTGTAGGATTTTTAATGAATTAATTGGTAAATTCCTCGGTAAAATAAGTATTTGGTCACCTACAAACAAACAAGATTTCTGGCTCTCACAGACCTGTAACTTCTTCTTTAAGAGCCTCCTCTGTCCTCCACTTGTTAACTGTATTAATGGCACCTGTTTGAACTCGTTATCAGTATAAAAGACACCTGTCCACAACCTCAAACACACTCCAAACTCCACTATGGCCAAGACCAAAGAGCTGTCAAAGGACACCAGAAACAAAATTGTAGACCTGCACCAGGCTGGGAAGACTGAATCTGCAATAGGTAAGCAGCTTGGTGTGAAGAAATCAACTGTGGGAGCAATTATTAGAAAATGGAAGACATACAAGACCACTGATAATCTCCCTCGATCTGGGGCTCCACGCAAGATCTCACCCCGTGGGGTCAAAATGATCACAACGGTGAGCAAAAATCCCAGAACCACACGCGGGGACCTAGTCAATGACCTGCAGAGAGCTGGGACCAAAGTAACAAAGGCTACCATCAGTAACACACTACGCCGCCAGGGACTCAAATCCTGCAGTGCCAGACGTGTCCCCCTGCTTAAGCCAGTACATGTCCAGGCCCGTCTGAAGTTTGCTAGAGAGCATTTAGATGATCCAGAAGAGGATTGGGAGAATGTCATATGGTCAGATGAAACCAAAATAGAACTTGTTGGTAAAAACTCAACTAGACGTGTTTGGAGGAGAAAGAATGCTGAGTTGCATCCAAAGAACACCATACCTACTGTGAAACATGGGGGTGGAAACATCATGCTTTGGGGCTGTTTTTCTGCAAAGGGACCAGGACGACTGATCCGTGTAAAGGAAATAATGAATGGGGCCATGTATCGTGAGATTTTGAGTGACAACCTCCTTCCATCAGCAAGGGCATTGAAGATGAAACGTGGCTGGGTCTTTCAGCATGACAATGATCCCAAACACACCGCCCGGGCAACGAAGGAGTGGCTTCGTAAGAAGCATTTCAAGGTCCTGGAGTGGCCTAGCCAGTCTCCAGATCTCAACCCCATGTGATTTTCTGGATTTTTTTTTTCTTTCTCATTCTGTCTCTCATAGTTGAGGTATACCTAGGATGAAAATTACAGGCCTCATCTTTTTAAGTGGGAGAACTTGCACAATTGGTGGCTGACTAAATACTTTTTTGCCCCATCCGTGCGCTCTCTCTTTCTCTCTCTTGCTGGCCCCACTGCTTTCTTTCTCCCTTTCACCTAGAAAGTAAAGTTTTCTTTGAAGGCTGCACAGTATTTAGACAGACATTTCAGCGATAATTTTCTCTACAGCTGAACTTCAAGCCTTTGTTCCAGGCTCACCAAGAACTTGTAGGAAGTACAGTGTGTGGGCTAAGTATTTTTTAAGTTATTCATTTGTTATCGCCTGTGAAGAGAAAGTTTCTTTTCATTATATAATTACTCTAAGACCCTCTTTCAGATTTTTTTTTTTACAGATGACTATGTTTAGTATCCTCCACATTATAGTCAGGCTTGTAAGGGGAGAACCGCAACATGACAGCTGCTTCACTCTGACCGTCAGCAGATAGAGTTTGTGGCATGTGTGGGCACCTGTGTTGGCACGGTGTGTTTACTGGAAGTGAGGCACATCTGTGTTCACTGATGTTTGTGTGTGTGTGTGTGGGGGGGAGAGAGAGTTTATACATTGAGATGAGTCAATTTGAACACCAGCCAACAAACATTTAATCCTCCCTGATGCTCCACCTTCACAGTCACTCTGTGAAAGTAGCAAACTCCGTATCATTAGCAGAATACATTAGTCTCCCTTTGACAGTCTGCCAGCTAAAACACCAATTAATATTCACATCCCACTCTTAATGGAATCACAGGAGCCAAAGACAGCATCTTTTTTAGGAATAATGTACTCCTGTCCACATTATATCAGGTCGTAGGACACATACAGCATATACCGCTCCGGATTGTTTATTTGCACCCGGGTGTAAATAGCATTGTTAGCTACAGCAATCCAGTCTCATGGCATTTCGTGTTCACCAACACGATTTTTAATCTATTGATTCGTGTTCACCAACACGATTTCCCCCTTTTTTTTGTGTTGCACAGCACGATTTTAAAAGCAATGTATTTCTACTGGTAATGTGTTTCGTGCCTGCAGCACGTCTTTTTCTCCGGTCGGGTCGTGGAAGACCGGAAGCTGTGTGGTTCATAAAAACATGTTCTTACTCAATATCAAGCCACAATTATTGCTTTTATTTTAAATCGTATAATTTCGGACTTTTGTTGCCGTCTATGAGGAAAATAAATGGGGCTCAGAGCCTCAGAATACTGAAATCTGTATTTTTTTTATCTTTTTTTCCTTCTAATTTGTTATTCTTTTCAAAATAACACAATGTTATTTACTCACCAATAACACAGGGTTGTGACATCTCCACTCGCTATGAGAAGCGAAAAGTGGAGGATGCTCACAGATTCTGCTTGGGTTTTCAAGACAATAGCACGGGGTTACAGACTCCAATTCGCTGTCACCCCCCCTCACTTTTCGGGAATTCTACGTTCGCAAGCCCGGGAGAGTCGGCCCATATTCTGGAGCAAGAGATTCTCTCGCTACTAGACAAGAAGGCTATATCTATAATACCCTCCGAACAGAGTCAGAGCGGCTTTTATTCCAAGTATTTCCTCGTTCCCAAACGGGGAGGGAACGGGATTCGGCCTATACTAGATTTGAGGGCTCTGAACAAATATCTCAAAAGATACAAATTCAGAATAATAATAATAATAATAATTTCAATTTATATAGCGCCTTTCACGAAACCCAAGGACGCTTTACAATGGGAAGTAACAAAACAAAAAGTAATAATAAAGAGACATAGGCTGAAGAAAACAAAAACAGGAACAGGTTGCTGAGTACTGTATATTAGTTGAGGCCAAAGGCCTGAGTGAACAGATGGTGTTTGAGGTGTTTTTTGAAGGTGTCCAGAGTGTCTGCATTCCTGATTGCACAGGGGAGAGAATTCCAGAGGGTGGGGGCTGCGACACTGAAGGCTCTGTTGCCAAATGTTTTCAGCTTGGAGCGCTGGATGGAGAGCAGCCCTTTGTCAGAGGACCGCAGGTGACGAGAGGGGGTGTAGGGCTGAAGGAGGTCAGAGATGTATGGAGGGGCTAGGGAGTGGAGAGATTTGTAAGTTAGCAGGAGGAGTTTGTACTGGATGCGTGACTTGACCGGGAGCCAGTGAAGGTGGATGAGGGTAGGGGTGATGTGTTGCCAGGGCTTAGTGTGGGTGAGGAGCCTGGCTGCAGAGTTCTGGACGTACTGGAGCCTGTCCAGGGCTTTGCTGGTGACCCCGAACAGAACTCCATTGCAGTAGTCCAGACGAGAAGAGATGAAGGTATGAATTAATGTTTCTGCAACGGGGTCGGGGAGAGAGGGCCGGAGTCTGGAGATGTTTCGTAGGTGAAAGAAAGCAGTTTTGACAGTAGATCTGATGTGGGAGTTGAAGGTGAGGCTGGAGTCCAGAGTGACGCCCAGGCTGCGAACCTCAGGGGAAGGGTGGATGGAGCCGCCATCGATGGTGAGGAGCAGATCTCCAACCTTCCGGAGCAGTGTTTTTGGGGCCACAACCATGAGCTCTGTTTTGTTATTGTTGAGTTTAAGTAGATTTTTTGACATCCAGGCTTGAATGTCGCGGAGGCAGTTGACAAGTGACAGTGGGGGTAGCTGGGATGATGGATTGGTACTGATGTAGAGTTGGGTGTCGTCGGCATAGGAGTGGAAGTTGAGACCATGTCGGCGGATGATTTCACCGAGGGGGAGCATGTAGATGTTGAATAGAAGGGAGCCGAGCACTGAACCTTGCGGCACACCTTGGTTGACAGGGGCTGGGGGAGAGCTGGATTTTCCGATGGTCACAAACTGTTGCCTGTTGGAGAGGAAGGAATGGAACCAGGAGAGGGCTGTACCAGAGAGGCCAAGGTAGACGGATAGGCGGTTGAGTAGGATAGTGTGGGAGACTGTGTCGAATGCGGCGGAGATGTCCAGGAGGATAAGGATGCTGACGAGGCCTGAATCGGCGGCTATGAGGAGGTCATTGGTTATTTTAATAAGGGCCGTCTCTGTGCTGTGGTTGGATCTGAAGCCTGATTGGAAGGGTTCGTAGAGCTCATGGTCGGACATATGATGGTGGAGTTGGGCAGCAACTGCTCTTTCCATGATCTTGCTAAGAAAAGGAAGGTTGGAGATCGGCCGGAAGTTGCTGGGGTCCTCGGGGTCGAGACCAGGTTTTTTGACGATGGGGGTGACAGCTGCTATCTTGAGGACGGCGGGAACCTTGCCTGATTCCAGGGAGGAGTTGATAATTTTAACAATGGTGGAGCAGAGGATGGGTAGGCAAGTTTTGACCAGGGCAGAGGGCATGGGGTCGAGGGAGCAGGTTGTAGCCTTAGCTTTTGAGACAAGTTTGGTAACCTGTGTGGCATCCACTGGTGCAAAGGAGGAGAGACAACATTGAGGCAGGTGTTGAGTTGAGCGAACAGTGACTGGAGGTGGTGTGGCATGTGGATGGGATGGGGCAGAAGCCTGGAGTTCCTGGTGGATGGAGTTGACTTTGTCCTCAAAGAAGTCAAGGAACCTGGTGCAAAGCTCGGGGGCGTCTGCTGGGTTGGGGGGGTCAATTGGGCGGAGTAGGCGGTTTATGGTGGAGAAGAGCATACGGGGGTGGTGTTGCTGGTTACCGATGAGTGAGGAGTAGTAGTGTGCCTTAGCTTTTGAGAGGGCGTCCTTGTAAGATTTGACATGCTCTCTATACGCCTCCAGATGGACGGTGAGGCCAGATTTTTTGTGGAGCCGCTCCAGTTGGCGGCCAGAGGCTTTCATGGCACGGAGACTGGTGGTGAACCAGGGGGCTGAGTGGGTGAAGGAGACAGTGCGGGTAATGAGGGGGGCAAGTGAGTCGAGACTCAGGGAAAGAGCAGTGTTGTACTGGGCTACCAGTCCGTCAACCGAGGTGTCAGGGGGATCGGAGGCCAGGTGGCTAGCTATGAGGCTGGTTATGGCTGGTGCGCTCACTGATTTTAAGCTCCTGTAGGTAATTGTCCTCAGTACAAGCTGTCTGGGTAGGGCGATAGGCACAGTGAACAGGATGGCATGATGGTCGGAGACAGCCAGGTTGAGGCACTGCAGGTGGGATGCAGTTGTGCCGGTGGTACATACCAAATCCAGGGTGTGGCCTTTGGCATGGGTGGGATCATGGACATGCTGTTCAAAATTGAAGCAGTCCAGAAGTGCCAGGAAGTCAGAGGAAAATGTGCAACAGGGTGAGTCCACATGAATGTTAAAGTCTCCAAGAAGGAGCGTAGATTGGGACATGGAGCAGATTGAGGAGAGTAGCTCAGATAGTTCCGACAGGAAGATGGCAGAGGCTGAGGCTTTGGGGGGGCGATATATAAGAACAGCCTGGAGCTGTGCAGATCCAGATATAGTGAAGGCAAGACATTCAAGTGAGGTGGTGTTGGGTACAGGAAGCTCTTTGATCGAGATGTCTGCCCTGTATATTACAGCCAGCCCACCGCCCCGACCAGTGGAGCGGGGCTTTTGGAGGTAGACATAGCCAGGAGGTGTGGCTTGGTTGAGTAATAGGAAATCCTGTCCAGTTTGCCATGTTTCGGTTAAGCAGAGGAAATGAAGTTTATGATCAGTGATAATGTCATTGATCAGAGGTGCTTTTTTGTTCAGTGATCGAACATTCTGCAGCATGAATGTTGCATTGTTGTTTGTAGTTGTTGAGGCAGAGGGGGTGAATGGGCTGATGACGTCGATACAGCTGAGAGGTCTCAGATTACAGCTATGCACGTAGGGTGTGCTCTGATGACGTCGGCGAAGTGCGACGGACCGTCTGTCTGTCTGTGTGGTGGGGATGTCATGGTCAGAGTTGACAAACTTGCGACGTGCAGCCCTATGCACATAGCGGGAACGGCGAAGGAGTCCAAGTGATTGTATTGTAGTGAGGTAGTTAGGAGTGTTGTGGCAGACAAGATTCCACATTTGCAGAGCGGAGTATTTCCAGAGAGCCATGTCAGCAGCACAGAGGAGCAGCGGCTAGCTACGAGCTGCTAAGCAGGGGCTAGGCGGCAGCTACATTGAGAAGCCAGCAGTGGCTAGCAATGAAATGCTAACAAGAAACTGGGTAGCAGCTGAGTTGAGGGGACAGACTGGGGATGTGGAGAAGGAAATGGAGCTCCAGAGATCCCAGGTTGAAGAGGATGGCTGATAGCTACGCAGGAGCTAGCGGCTGAACGGCGGCTAGCAGTGACAGCTGATCGTCGGAGAATGTGTAAGTGTAATAGGTACACAGTCGATAGATCCAGACAGTTATGGTAGCTTTAGCAGACTATTTGCAGTGGATTTGTGGTTGTTAGAACACAAAAACACGGGGAAAAAACAGCACAGAAAAAACAAATTTTTTGGCTACGAAGTGAAGCGGCGACAAACACGCCAGCGTCCTCACTCACGCAACGCTTCAATGTATATACATTGTAGATAATTAGACTCTGTTGCTCCTTTGAAAAAGAAGAAAATAAACAACATAGATTAGCATAGAATGAATGCTCACTCACACATCTCTGTTGCGTCTCGTGCGCCAAAACGATTGGTTCACATCAGTCGACCTGAAAGACGCGTATTTCCACATCCCAGTATATTATCCACACAGGAAATATCTGAGGTTCGCCTTTCAGGGTGTCTGTTAGGAGTACGGAGTACTTCCTTTCGGTCTGTCTCTCAGCCCACGAGTGTTTGTACGGTGTACGGAAGCCGCGATAGCCCCGTTAAGACAACAGGGTATTCGCCTGGCAACTTATCTGGACGATTGGCTCCTTCTCGCATAGTCGGAGCAAGAGGCTATTACGCAGACGAATGTCCTCGTAAAACACCTGCTCGACCTGGGTTTCGTAATAAACACAGAAAAGAGCATGTTGTCCCCAGCCCAGACTGTACTCTTCCTGGGCCTACGCCTGAATTCGGTGCCCTTTACAGCCCGCCTGTCAGCAAAGAGAGTGAAAGCCTTCAGGGCTTGCCTTGCTCATTTCCAGCCACGCAAATATGTTCTCTTCAGATCATGTCTGCGGTTACTGGGGCTCATGACATCAGCCATCCTGGTGGTACGACTGGGACGCTTACACATGAGGGAGTTTCAGCGCTGGGTAGCTGCCCTCAGAATGGACCCCGTGCGTCATGGCGCGCGGAGAGTGATGGTCACTATGAAATGCATAATGGCACTGTGCCACTGGCTAAACCCGACTTTTCTAGTACTGCTGTCCTATCGCGGAAGGTGGTCACCACAAACGCATGTCTGACGGGCTGGGGGGGTATATACGAAGGTCGACCTGTGAGGGGTCTCTGGAGCAGAGACCTCCAACGGTCACACATAAATTATCTGGAGCTTTTAGCGGTGTTCCTCACCCTGAAACGCTTTCTGCCTTTTCTCAGAGGACATCATGTCCTCATGAGGACAGACAACACGACCACAATATCGTATATAAACCGCCAAGGGGGTTTGCGTTCTCTCCAGTTACACATGCTGGCACGCAAACTGATCTTATGGAGCTGCGGACGTCTCCTCTCTCTGAGAGCGACGCACGTACCAGGAGTGATGAACCTCGGGCAGATCTGCTGTCCAGAGGTGCACCACTATATGCAGACTGGACTCTACATCCAATAATTGTGAGTCAGCTGTGGGTGCGTTACGGCCGGGCCGCGGTGGATCTGTTCGCATCAAAAGAAAACGCTCAATGTCAGCTGTTCTTTTCAATGCGCGATTTAAACGCAGTTAGGCGTGGACGCGCTCGCACACGTTTGGCCTCCGGTCCTTCTGTACGCGTTCCCACCCCTGGCTCGGATACCCCCAACTCTGGCCAGAGTGAGAGAACAACGCCACACACCAGTGGCGTAGCCAGGAATTATTGTGTGGGTGGGCCTGGAGAAATGTAGGTAGGCCAGGGGGAGACATATTAAGCGTGGGGTCTGAGCTGAAACTTCATTAATGATTTTAATGATTTTTTAATGCACTAATAGAACATAAGCATAAATTAGCAGTGAAAACAAAAAACATAGGCACGGCGGCCTCAGAATGTGTGTAAAACTGACATCCACATAGGGATGGGTATCGTTAAGGTTTTAACGGTACTACTACTTTTATCGATAGCGCTTATCGATCCGGTCCTTTAACAGTACTTTCATCGGTTCTTTTGGAGAAAAAAATAAGGTAAACTAACTAAAC
Source organism: Gymnodraco acuticeps (assembly GCF_902827175.1). Classification (NCBI taxonomy): domain Eukaryota; kingdom Metazoa; phylum Chordata; class Actinopteri; order Perciformes; family Bathydraconidae; genus Gymnodraco; species Gymnodraco acuticeps. The sequence goes on from NW_022990673.1 coordinate 1,385,852, forward strand.
AAATTGTGAACAAAACTAACATTGCTTTTTATTTAAATTAAATACATAATATTTCACATCAAAAGAAACAACAATGTTTTAACAAATCGTATTAAATAATCTGATGACAGAAGTGTAAACAGAATAGCTGAAACTTTAACAAAATAAATAACTCAGTTACCTCTAATCATTAACCCATGTTTGTATAATGTAGTTAACTCTGTGTGTTGCTGCTAGCATACATAACATACCTGACGTGGAAACGTTACTCGTGGATGGGGCTACAGAGCTACTAGAAAGACAGTCGAACCCGGTGCATTTCTCCGTCTGAATGTGGAGCACTTTTGCAAGATGTTTTGACAAATTGCTCGTGTTACCGCCCTGACATGCTAAACTCTTATTCCACTTTTGGTAACGAGTATTGTCCACATCGACACGGCTATAGTTTAACCACACCTCGGAGCACGTTCTCTCCGCCATCTCCTCCGTGTGTGTGTGTTGCTGCATGTAGCAGCTGCGTGTGTGTAAACTGCCCCGCCCCCTCGCACACAGACGGGGGAGAGAGATCTCTTGTCTGGATTGGAAAGATCTAAAATACTAAAAATAATCAGACACATTTTGCTGTCTTTTTGCATATTAGAAACGGAGTTGGCGACACTTAAACTGCAATGTAATGTTTGTGTAGCAATAATACATACAACATATATCGGGGGCCACAGGTTGTTTATCCTTGACAGTCGCACAGTGGGCACACACTGAGTGTTTTCATATTGAGAAAATGTGTACATGCTAAACTGCAGACCTCAAGAAGAAATAATACTTTCATTCACTCACGGCAAAAGTTACTTTACTTACTATAAAAACTCACGGTAAAAAAATGCACTCCCTATTCCATTGTCATGAAGGTGGAATCTAACTATATCCAGAATAAGTTTTATTGGATCCAGGCTAGAAACATGTTTATTTCTGCTGTAAAGTTGGGCATTTTAACATGGGGGTCTATGGGAATTGCTCCTTTTTGCATCCATCCCCTGTCGGCCACTAGATGAACTGCAGTTTGTGGCACTTCCTTCTGGGCACTATGAAGCGCTGATTGGCTGTGGGTGGGCCAGACGTGCATGTGGGTGGGCCCAGGCCCACCCGGGCCCACCCACAGCTACGCCACTGCCACACACTAGGGGTTTCACAACTACCAATATTTACTAGTCGACACGTTTTTCAAAATAGCAGTCGACTAGTCGTTACGTCATAATAAAGACACACAAAGAGAGGTGTACAACTGTATTTTATATTGGAACTCATACAGTTACATTAAATACTGCATTTTAATTTGTGTTACATGGCTGAGTAAATAACAAACAGTAACTGGACTCACCAAAATCGACAGCAAAAAACTCTGTTTACTGAAATGCCACGTAAATCCAGTGCGCAACAGCGCATTGCGCAACACTTTACTCGCTGTCCTCCACGATAACGTCCACCTTTCCAGATTTTTGGTTTGCGTTGAGGAACACCAACGCATCGACATGTGAGGGAAGGAGGCTTGACCGCTTTCGGGTGACAGTGTTGCCTGCCAGGGAAAAAACCCTCTCACTCGGGGTGCCTGTGGCTGGAATAGCCAGGTAGCTCCTCGAAAGCTTGGCTAAACGGGGGACGCGGTGCACATTTTCTGCCCACCACTCCAGTGGGTTATCCATTGTGGGGATATGCAGTGTCCGCTGGCAGTAATCCCGTAGCTCATCATCCGCATCACTGTTGACCTGTTTTTTTGCTGCTCCTCTGCCTCTGTGCTGACGCCGGTCCGTTGCTCACTGGTGCTAGCATTACTGCTAGTGCTAGCTGTCGGCAGCGGGTGTCTCATCTTCAGATGGTTGCGCATAGCAGATGTATTTTTGTTGTACTTCAGTACAGCTGTACACAACTGACACTTCACTGTGGAGTTGGTTACATCTTTGTTGAAGTACTGCCATACATAAGAATGTCGGACGTGTTTTGGAGCATTTTGCAGCACCTCGTTTACCTCAATTCTTTTCACGACTAGTTGACTAGGGCCTACAGCGCCGACTAGTGGTAAAGGTAGTTGACTAGTCGATTAGTTGGTGAAACCCCTACCACACACTGATCCTAATAGCTCCACACTGGCCTGCAATGTACTGGCTGGCGGAGATATATCAGCTGCTGTGCGGGCAGCCGTGGCAGCTCCCGCTACGCAGGGACATACTCAGGCAGGGGGGCGATTTTTCACCCAAACCCAGAGCGCTTGGCACTATGGGCCTGGCCCGTGAGTGGTATAAGCTGAATACAGTGGGACTCCCTCAGAAGGTGATAAACACTATTCAGAGTGCAAGAGCTTCCTCCACCAGGTCCCTCTATGACTGTAAGTGGAGGGTGTTTGAGGAGTGGTGCCTTCAAAGGGGACACATCTCTTTTCAATGTCCTGTCGGGGTGATTCTATCATTTCTACAGGACCTGATTGATAAACACAGAGCTTTCTCTACGATCAAAGTGTACCTGGCTGCTATTGCTGCATGCCATGTGGGCTTTGAGGGAAAGACGGCTAGCCAACATCCCTTGGTCTGCCGTTTTATGAAAGGGGCTCGCAGGCTCCTCCCTGTTTCCAGGTCACTGGTGCCCTTATGGGACTTGGCAGTGGTTTTAGATGGGCTCACTCGACGTCCATTTGAACCCCTGGAAGAAGCTGACATGAAACACCTGTCACTGAAGACAGTGTTGTTACTGGCTCTGGCATCTGCCAAGCGAGTCAGTGACATTCATGCGCTCTCTGTACATCCTTCATGCACTCAGTTTGCCCCGGGGCAAACGAGAGTGTTGCTGAAGCCCAACCATGCCTTTGTACCTAAGGTGGTTGGCTCATGTACCCCCATTGACATTGAGGCATTTCCTCCGCCACTGTGTTCCTCTGAGGAACAGCGGCCGAATTTACTGTGACCAGTCCGTGCTTTACGCACCTATATGGACAGGTCAAAAGAGTTTCGATGCAATGACCAACTCTTTGTATCCTGGGCTAACCCTCATAACGGCAAGCCCGTTACCAGGCAACGGCTCTCCCACTGAATTGTGGAAGCGATTGCTCTGGCTTATACGAGTCAGGGTTTGCAGGCACCAACGGGCCTGCATGCTCATTCTACCCGTAGACTGGCTACATCCTGGGCTTTGTTCAAGGGTGTTTCCATCCAAGACATTTGTGCAGCAGCGAGCTGGTCCTCACCGCTCACTTTTGTCCGCTTTTACAGGCTAGATGTCTCTGCTCCAAGTGTGGCCCGCGCAGTGCTGGGCCCCGTGTTGAGACAGGGTTCTACCTGTTAAGTTCTGGTTGTTTTGGTGATTTTCGAGATAAGCATGTCTAGCAATACGGGAGTTTCAATATCCCATAGTGAGACATCGAACGGAGTGTTATGAATGAGAACTATCGGTTACTTACGTAACCCCAGTTCTCAGAGTAACATGAAGTGAGATGTCTCACCAGACGGCCCTTCTTGCTAAGGCGAAGCGAGAAGAGGTGCTTATTTTGAATGACGCTGCGACGTAGCGCAAGCTACTTAAAGGGTGGGTGGATTCCCTGACGTAGACGTCAAGATCACCAGCCAATCAGGATTGGCGTAATGAGATTGATGCTTCTGTTTGCATACGCGTTGAGGCACATCCCATAGTGAGACATCTCACTTCATGTTACTCTGGGGTTACGTAAGTAACCTAGCTACTGACACCCGGGTGAAAATAACTGCCTATACCGGCACATACATCCTATACATGACACACACACGCGCGCACATGCACACACACACACACACACACACACACACACACACACACACACACACACACACACACACACACACACACACACACACACACACACACACACACAGGTACACCCAAAGATCTGTGTGTGTTTCTTTTTGAATTATAAAAGGTGTGTGGGTGACAAATCCAAATAGAAAATAGGCTTATGTGTGGTGAATTTTAATTGACAGTGAAGCTCTGGAGATTAATCTGATTTATATTCTGAATGTACTTATGTGTCCCATTTTGGTGGAGGTACAATATCTTACTCAATGGATATCTTATAAAATGTACAAAGATTCAGTTTCCCCTGTTCCAACCAACATGGAGCATGGATGAGTAGTCTTGTGCATTATAAGCTGGCACTGAGAAGCTTTTCTACTTGAGGTGGAGTCATTTAGCAAGGTGAGATGTAATGTTGGTCAGGTTGTCTTTCACCATCCGCTCTGTAAAATGTGTTTTCCTGGATGCTGTGTAAATGGATTTAAGCTTTACTTGGCCTTGCACTCAGCAAATCTCCACACCCCCCCTCCCTGCATGATGCTCCAATATTTCTCCCTCTGCTGGGCCTCCACCAGTCGATGTGTATGCAGCAGGAGTGTGTAGTTGTGTGTTCAGAGTTGCTTCCCATGCCGCCCTGCATGACTGCCTCACGTTTATATCCTGATTGTCTGTGATTTATTTAGTCCTCAGTCTGGCTGTGTGATTGGCCATGTGCAGTTACTCATGTGACTACGTATGTGTGTGTGCATTACGGCTGACAGTGTGTATGTGGGTCTTGGGTTGTTGAAGTGGGTTGTAACATGTTTGTTTCACACTCACTGTGTGTGACACTTTACTGTATGTAGTAATTTGTTGGGTGGATTTGGATACAAATGTGTATTCATTTTAATTATGTTTACTGGAACGCTGTTTGCACCAGAAGTATCGATTGGAGCCAGGTTCTTTGTGTGTGTGTGCGTGTGTGTGTTTGTGGCAGTACAACTATTGATCTTTACCACTCCCAATAGTGTTTATTCCTACAGCAAGGCTCTCAAAAGCCAAGTGTAAGTAATCCCTCTTCCCATCTTCCCCATTTTCTGCATTTTCCCCTCTAGTACTATTTGTCTCACTTAGTCAGAGTCAAACGTTCTTTTAAATGATCTTATTCATGTTTTCTTCTGTCTTGCGCTCTTGCTTTTTATTTAAATACTGTCAGCATTGTTTGTTCTCTTTTATTTTGTTCATTTATTTTCTTTGCTTTTTGGCAGCTCGGACAAGACCAAATAAACGAGTGTATATGTTTGGTTGGGTAGCTCTGTGTTTGTACACTTTGTACAGATCATGAACGTACTGCAGCATCAAATTACCATTGCTGCACTGTGACTATATTTCACAGATAAATGTATTTTGTTTTTCAGCATTGAGTAGAGTCCTATTTGCTGTGTAGTGGTTTGTGTTTAAAGCTACGGGGCTCTGTCTCTTTCTCTAATTGCTTTTGACTTTCAGCTTTTCAAACACATTACCATGACAAGGCACACTCCGAATCTAAACCGCATTACATGTATTGTTTGTCAGAGCTGCAGTTTGACAGAAGAAAGCACACGGCACACATACGCACACATACACACAATCTTTAATGCTGCCTAATAGCCGCCCACATCCCAGCAAGTGCTTTGACAACAGTTTAATTAGTTTGAATGTTTAATGGTTTGTATCTTCTTCCATGATGCAGAGTCTGACACTGCTGGGTTTAAAAGCAATGCAGTGTGTGAGATTTATCACGTTCATCTCTCTTCTTTTTACTGGCAACTGCTGAAAACATTGCTACATACATGCAGCCAATGAAACACTGTATGGCCATCAAGCTTATTTGAGATGGGAATATGGTCAGACACAGTTTGGGCCACAAGAGCATTTAAAAAGTTGTTGCTAGAAATATTGATAAAAGAGTTACACTTATTGGTAAGATACTTTCACTACTTATTGTCCACGTGCATTTAAACAACTATGCCTCCATGCCCATCTATTTCTTTATTTCAAACTTGTAGAACTGGATAATTAGACATTCATTTCACTAGCAGCCATCCTACAGTTGAAAGTATTCACTGATCATCGACAGACAGTTTTCCTTGCAGTGTGTCCAGATGTCCACAATTCCTGTCCTAACAGTAAAGCTTGCAGGGTTGAAATACCCCACAAGTTAACAAAGTCATTAACATACTTCATGTGAACTAGCAATCCTTACTCCTCCTCTTTTGGTAGAGACTAACTACCTGCTCCTAACTCCAGCTGAAGGAGGCAATATTTATCAACCCTTCATTAAAGGTGGGGTAGGTAATTTTGGAGAAACCAGCTCGAGTGCGCTAGAATTTGAAAATACACAACCGGAAAAAATCTGCCACTTCCTCACAGAGCCCCTCCTCCAACACACACGAATGCGCACATGACCAATGAGGGCACGAGATAAGTTTGTGCACAGATGGAAGGCTGACAGGCAGGTAGGCCATCCAGTTACTTTAGCCGGGCCGGCTCAGATGATTGGTCGTGCTTTCTACAGTACCACGGCTTCCACAGATGACATTTTTGTATGGATTTTTTGTCAAAGCACTTCAGATATTCATTGCTATCGGGATGTTAAGAGCATTCCATGGAATATAACAAAAAGTGTATCTCGAGCCGGTTTCTCAAACGTACCTACCCCACCTTTAAGCTCCTCAAAGAAGACAAAAAAAGCCAGAATCAAACGATGTAAAGCAACAGAGCCCTGATGGGATGAGGAATTGTAATGTCATCACTGACTTTCAAATTGTTATTCCTTGCACAACTTGCTATTGTCATGCTTTAATGTGGGATAAGTTACTGCTTAACGTTGGCAGTCATTTAGAGAGATGGAGAAGAGTAATATTAATCAATTCTATTGATGGTGTTTCTTTAGCGTTAAAGACATAAAGCTGTGTTGTAAGATGACCCGAATGCTATTATCGTTTCTTTAAAAAAAGCAAAATTTAAAAAAGACTATTAAATAAACTTCTGATGTATCAAATACTGTATGGTACCGAGGTCATGCAGATGTTTCCATGGTAAATTACTATAAATACCTCTTTTAAATCTATCACAGTGTCATGTTTGTGAATTGAGCAATACGCCTGTTATAACACCCAGTACTCATTCAGTTTAACATTTATATTGTATCTGAGACCAACCATAATTAGTATATAAGTTTATCGGACCCAAACATTGGCCTGCTGTATGAATGCTTCAGTGAGGTGCAGGAAACCTCATTGAGAGTCCTGTGAAGCACAGTAGGCAGAGAATGCAACTTAACCTGCCATGGTGGAGAGTTTTTATTACCCGCTGGAAACCATTAGTAAAATGTATGCACTGGTTATAAATGGTGGGACAGTCGAATGGATTCAACAGGATTGGAGAGCAGCAGTGGGAAGGGGCAACGGTTGAGAAGAGAGGTGAGATAGTAATAATACGATTGGAAAAGAAAAGGGAGGGGAGAGATGAAGGGCTGCATGGGTGTTCTAATGGAGGGAAGAGGTTGGGCAGTGAAGCAGAGAAGCTGTTGCACACTGAGGCTGTAGCGTGTGTGTGTGTGTGTGTGTGTGTGTGTGTGTGTGTGTGTGTGTGTGTGTGAGGAAGCGTCTATATGAGATGAGTTCTCAACCCTAGAACTCAAGGAGCCAAGCGTCCTCTCTCCAACTCAAAGTCACTTTCCTTCCTCCTTCCCTCCTCTTCCTGCCCAAAGTCGCCCGCTCTCTCTTCCTGTCGTCAGGGGGTTCAGTCAGCTCTGCCATTAACATTCACACCATAACTCCCCGCCATTGAACAGAAGAGTATGAAGTGGCTAGACATGTCTCTTCCCTTCCTCATATGTGGTCCCTTCTCCTCCCCATGCCTTTGTTCTCACAGTGTATCCCTCCTAAGATCACTGTAAACCCGAGCTGAAATCCCCCCATGTATGTTTGTTGTAATACTCTCTATGCAGCACTTAATGTTCCAAGAGTATGTTGAAACGTGTGTGTGTGTGTGTGTGTGTGTGTGTGTGTGTGTGTGTGTGTGTGTGTGTGTGTGTGTGTGTGTGTGTGTGTGTGTGTGTGTGTGTGTGTGTGTGTGTGTGTGTGTGTGTGTGTGTGTGTGTGTGTGTGTGTGTGTGTGTGTGTGTGTGTGTGTGTGTGTGTGTGTGTGTGTGTGGTGTGTGTGTGTGTGTGTGTGTGTGTGTGTGTGTGTGTGTGTGTGTGTGTGTGTGTGTGTGTGTGTGTGTGTGTGTGTGTGTGTGTGTGTGTGTGTGTGTGTGTGTGTGTGTGTGTGTGTGTGTGTGTGTGTGTGTGTGTGTGTGTGTGTGCGTGCTCTGACACATGTGTGTTTCCTCCACTTTCCTCTTTTCTGTGCCGGCCTTGGGATTGCACCTCATTTCTAAATTTATCCTCAAAGTGTGCCACCTCTCCTGTGAGCGGCTGCTGGGATTCTGTAGTGGGGGGAGGCAAGGCATAGGGGTGGGAAGGGGGGAGAGAGGCGAAGGGGGTGGGGGCGATAATCAGGGAGGAGAAGAGCGGTAAATGAGGGATGGGGGGGTTTGTGGTGGATGAATGTGGGACACAGCAGCTCACATCCTCTTCTCTGCTTTCTTCCTCTTTTTCTTATCTCTTCTGCCATCATCCCATCTCTGTCCCCAGGCTGCTGGGTTTATTTGGGGGATTAGCTGTGTGTGTGTGTGTGTGTGTGTGTGTGTGTGTGTGTGTGTGTGTGTGTGTGTGTGTGTGTGTGTGTGTGTGTGTGTGTGTGTGTGTGTGTGTGTGTGTGTGTGTGTGTGTGTGTGTGTGTGTGTGTGTGTGTGTGTGTGTGTGTGTGTGTGTGTGTGTGTGTGTGTGTGTGTGTGTGTGTGTGTGTGTGTGTGAGATTTGCTTGCGAGGGTTCTAATTTGCATATTTGGATGGAAACATACATGTTGTACAAAACACTGGGTTTTTGGGTTACGTTTAGAACACACAGTTCCAAATAGACGCAAACCTGGAACCTTTTATGCACTTGGTTTACTGTGTGTGTGTTTTTTTGGGGGGGGCAGATTAAGACACACTAGGTATCCACTTGTGGATAACCATGAAAAGAAAATCAATATCCTCAGCAGGATTAATTACTGGGCACATAGCACGTGCAAGCTTCAGTGTGTACAGACCACTGCTGTGCACACACATGACATTTGTTCACCTTGTACACTATCAGTTGAAGAATCTACAGGGCTGTAGTCTGCCTGGTACCATTTCACTCTTTATTGACGTTAAGCAATAGCTGTTATGTTAAGGGAATACGAGTGTCAAGATGTGTGCGTGCTTTCTACAATAGCTGCTATGTGTGGTTAATCTCTCTTCGACAATAGCCTCCCGGAGCTGCCAGCTCTCAGGCCCACAGGCCTGGAGTGAAGCCTGGGGAGCGGGTTGGAAGTCACCCAGCCAGGACTCAAGGGACTGGGCTTGGACTGCCTCCAACTCTCCCTCTGTGGGGATGATTGAGGGGGTTGCAAGGACATTACTGCTCTGCAAGAAGAGACCAAGAGAGGAGGATGGAGATAATGAAGGGAGAGGAGAACAGATGGAAGTGAATAGGAAGGGCAGGTAATGAGCAGAGTAGGGGAAAGAGGATATAGGCTAACATCTAGTTATGGCGCTAAAAGCAGTATTCCCTATGCTGTTTGTGGTGCAACAGTAAGAAGGAGAAATACCCCAACTGTCTGTCTGTTTGTTGTTTGGGAATTCTTTTTCTGCAGTTAGCTCTGTTGCACCAAAAGGCTACTAAAATGTCTGTTAGCTGTAGTTAATGTTGCTACTAAATCTTTGTTAAGAAAGGTCCATTTGAGTCCTATGGGTTAGGGTTAGGACATGGACATTATACATTATAGTGATTTACTGTAAGGTATACGGTAACTAGGCTCACCATGGCAGTGCAAGGTGAAAAATTAAATGGCATCAAAACCTCGTTTGTAGATGTATTCACCCAGTTTCAAATGGGCTTAATTGCTTCAATTAAATAACCCTCTTGACACCAAGTGTAAAGATACAGATGGTGCCGTTTTAGTGAGTTTCCTTTTTTCTAATTTCCCAACTGACACAGCAATCTTAGAAAGAAAGAACACATTCCAAGTTCACCACCTGTATCTTTACGCACGGCAGTGAGAGGTTGATCATTTATATTTTCTTTGAAACCTCAGAGACTGTACCAAATCCCATCTTAAATGGTAGTCTTCTTAAGTCTACTTCAGTCATGATTCAGTCTGTGCTTCATCTGAAAATGGAATAGACATTCATTAGAAAGATAAGCAGAGACAGACACATTTAAAACATTTCTTAAATGGAAATAGCATAATCATAACTCAGAACGTGGGTATGTAATGTGTCCGCTCAATGTGCTGTGAGCAAGACTCATGGGCATGGCTGTATGCAGTGTGTTTGTTCCAGAAAATAAAAATAAGTCCTGACTCTTCAATGGGATTTGTTTTTGACATGTGATGTAGATATATGTAATTCTTAGTGATGGTTAGTTTGGTGTTAAATAACACTCGAGTTCTGTTTCTCCCTCATCCTTTATGTTTTTTGAAAATATTTTTTTGAAATGCAGTTTAATGCATTCAGACCACATTTTGCCAACAGCAATAATCCACTAAATTGAAAACTATACAACTCTATCAAAAACTCTTGTCTTCACTGTCGGCACCCTTTTCACTCTCCATACACTACACTACACTACAGTGTTACACTTCTCTGGCAGTTTAATTATTCCAGCATGCATTCATTTTACTACTGAATTTATACTATACAATTAACCATCTGTAGCATCTGCTCTATAAACAAACACCAGTATCCACAGAATAACCAATTGATTTTAAACTGATAAGAATTGCAGTCTTATTATCAAATGCTGTAAAACTGAGGATTGACTTGTACACTGTATATTTAAACGAATGAATGCAAATGTCTCCATGTTCATTTCCTCAACAGTTTTAATTCCTTTATGTTATGTATATTTAGGAAGTATTTATGTTTTGCTTTTGCAGATACACATTCAGATATACACACACTGCGGAGAGAATCCGTGTGAGAAATGTGTTTTCAATAAGACCAGGAGTTTAGTGTATTCTGCGTTTAGAGGAGAGCAAAATGAGCAGTTTTTCTCCAAGGAAATATCTAGAAAGAGATTGGACAGCTACAGCAGTATGGCAAATGAGCATAGACTGTGATAGTCAACAGGGAGATAACTATCTCTCCTTCTCTCCCTTCTATCCCTCTAGCTTCCATGCTTTTTTCTTCTCAGCTCTCATTTATTCCATCTTCCAATATGCACTTTTACTGTTGTTCTTTCCCTCGTGTGCTCTGCTGTGACAACATATCCATTGTGTCATTTTGTTCCTCTTGAGAGGTGTACGAGACGCAGAGCGAGCTAGAGGGAGAGAGGGAGATACAGTATCCCCGTGCATTTAGCTGTGAGTGCATATGTGAATGGATCTGTGTGTGTTTGTGACTGATACAGTTATGCATGCCTGCCCTCATGCAGGGCATAAATCACCATTAGAGATGACAGCTGTGTGTGTGTGTGTGTGTGTGTGTGTGTGTGTGTGTGTGTGTGTGTGTGTGTGTGTGTGTGTGTGTGTGTGTGTGTGTGTGTGTGTGTGTGTGTGTGTGTGTGTGTGTGTGTGTGTGTGTGTGTGTGTGTGTGTGTGTGTGTGTGTGTGTGTGTGTGTGTGTGTGTGTGTGTGTGTGTGTGTGTGTGTGTGTGTGTGTGTGTGTGTGTGTGTGTGTGTGTGTGTGTGTGTGTGTGTGTGTGTGTGTGTGTGTGTGTGTGTGTGTGTACTAAGACAGGCCGACTGCAGCAACTGAGCTTCCCATGCTCAACAGGCTGCCTTATTGTTGCAGCTCCAATGCTCTGTTCCACTCCGTTTCCAAGGTTTCCCAGACCTGGGACTGCTGTAAAACACACACACCAACACACTGACAAACTCACACACATACACACTCTGCACTGTCTCTGAGAATGGGGTGACCTTGCACAGTGATGAGAGGCTGGTTGATAAACTCTGCTGAGAGTGTTTACTCTCGCACAAGGCTAGCAGGCAAGTAGCTGTGTGGCGCTCAACCCGTGGTTTATCCAAACTGAAATATGGCCTCTGCACAGCAGCCATTTTGCAAACTGACAGCACAGGAGACATAAGCTGCATCAATTCACATTCACACACTCTGTGCCTCAAAGCCTGCAGAGAAAAGCTTGAGTTAGGCCATATTTCACATTATAGTCAAGGCAGAAACTTTACTTTTAAAGTTTCTATTGTAGCGCTTTGTTTCATTGATTATGTTTGGGCCATGGGCTCTCGGCACTATTTGAATCATTCTTAAACATGTGTTGTATTGTCAATCATTGTATTATCTTTATAATATTTCTAAAGATTTCTACTAAAAGTAAATTACTCAAATTGTTTCGATCTCTCCAATCTGTAGTCTAAATCTTGTTTGTTTGTGTTGATTAATATTTACAATGTAACAGTTGTTCTCAGTATGTGGTCCTTCACGTGTTACAGTGCAATCTTACTTTTATGTGTAGTACCCGTTTCTGAATGCTATACATTTTAACTGTTTTATTCTTAATTGTATTCTTCTCTCCCTAAAAGTCAAGCGACATCACAGGATACACATTGACATGAGTCCTTTCAGATTGTCAGTAAACAAGTTCAGGCACAAAGATCAATATTATCAGCAGATACATCACCAAATGATAAGGGGGAACTTAAACACACTTATCACTTCCTGTAGGGGGTATCGGGTTAAAAAGAAAGGGAAGTTCTCGATAAGTTTCCTCTCTTAAACACTCTGCACTTCGATGACTCATTTGTGTTGGCCCATGTTATGAATTGATGCTAAGAAGAGGCCAAAAAGCGTTCCCACCCACACGCTCACACAGTGATAGGTGGGCTTGGTGATGCAGTAGAGGAGGACATAATGGTTAAGAGTTGGCTGGGGAATATTAATGATCATTTCCTGCTGCCCTCTAGTTACTGCAATCAGCTGCATTCATCAGGATGCTCGCTGAGAATAAAGGAAAGCGAGGGGAACTGTCTTCCCTTTGTCTTTTCATCTCATTCTGGATCTCTCTCCTTCTGATTTGTATGTCACTCGATGTCAGATGCACGCTGCTAGGTCTCTCAGCTTTCTGGCTCAGTATTTGTGTGTGTTCTGTTAGCTCTTTGGATATTTCTCAGCACTCAAAGCACAATCCCTCTGCTTCTGGCTTAATTTACCTGGCAGGCCTCCAGTACTCTGTGTGTGTCCTAGTGTTAAGGGAGGTAGCAGAACCGACAGTTTATTTTTCCTTCGTTTCATTTGTATCCCATAATTCATTTGGTGCATATGGCTGCGTGTGCTTGCATCAGTGTGCTCGCAAAGGAGGCGGTAAAGACTCCTCCAGCAGTTTGATCCACTATCCTATACCTACCTTCTGACCAGCCAGTGTGTGTGTGTTTCTGTGTGTGCATTGGACGCCAGGCAAAGGAAAATCAATGGTATTAATTTGCGGAGGCAGTGGTGTGAGCTGAGGCAATCTGCTGCACACTGGGAGCCACGCTTTGCTCTGATTTACCGTGCACACACAGAGACCCTCCTCCTCTCCTCTTCCACCTCCCAGACTCACACCTTCCCTCCTTTCTTCTCCTGTTTAGTTTGCATTCAGAGACAATAACAGTTTACAGGTTACGAGGCACACTGGAATGTCATGCTTCACTCGATCCCTGTCTCACACACACTCACTCACACTCACACACACACACACACACACACACACACACACACACACACACACACACACACACACACACACACACACACACACACACACACACACACACACACACTTTCCCTCCCTCACTAACTCGCTCGCTCTCGTGGTCCAGGTAATTAAAAGGCAGGCTGCTCCATGGTGGCAGGAGGGAGGAGAGGACTACAGGGAAGGGCAGGGTAGAGTCACTACCACACACTGGTGACAAACTACCTCTGCCAGCACACACCCAAACACACACACACACACCTCTGTCTTACAGTACAACATGTCACAGATGGGGAAGATTATGTAGCTTTGCAGGATTGGTGGAGACCGATAAGTCTGCTCTAACTGGCATTCAATTAAAGAAAGATTACACTTAATACATTGGAGTAGATGCACCAGCAGACCACGCTTAATGAGAGAATGACTCAAACTTGGCTTGAACCACATAATGTGACACACTCCATACTTTTTTACATGTATTTTTCAATGCAGATAGTTGATGTCAAAGGAACAGGTACATTCATTATTAATTGCAGCGCCTCACCAGAACGTGGCACATATGGGCTGTTGCTGTAATCCAAACCCTAAATAGGATTGGTTCATGTGAACCCCTGAGTGTGACAGGATTATATTAAATATGTAAGACCCGCCTTCTTGACATTGGCAACATAATTAATAGGACAATGACAACCATGTGAAGTCTGACAAAGTCAAAATGTAGTAAACTGTCCTACAAGACTTGTCCGTACAAAGATACTTGCCGTGCCTAAAAGCAGTTGCAACGGAATAATGAGGGAAATGTTTCAAACATAAAATAAAGAAGCTAGTGAGGCTAACACCATCTCACATTCACAAATGATACAGCATTTCTTTAAACATTGTCTACAGTACGAGTCAGAAGGTATTACAGTCTTCACCGTCTCTCTCTAAAAAATTGGCAGGAACTTGCAATGAACTCCAAACTGAGTCAATTCTCATCTGTGTTATGAGTTGTTTAAAACAACATCATACATATATTTTCCCAATGATGACTAAACCTGCATTTGATGAACACAGACGGCCATTTAGAAATAAAATATTATGATGTTTGACGATCCCCGTGATAGTTTCATGGAACATGCCTATCATTTACAGTAGATGTACACATTAGGACAGAGCTGTGCCTACATTACTCCTGTTTTTATTATGGCAATTACGAGGCATTTTTAGCTTAGTGGTGGATGTTTGGTACATTTACTACAAACTAAATGAGCTGCCAATCTCCATTATAGCATCAGTATTTATCCTGGTATTTCATTCACGTACACTGGCTGTGATAAAACCCTCTTTGTCACAGTTATGAGATTAAACTAAACCACATACATCCAGTTTTGAGATTTGAATGCAAACACAAACCAGGCAGACTGCGCTCTCTCTTCCTCTCTCCATGTGTCCAGCATCACACCAGACATGACTAATCCACTGTAGAGTGTCTTAATCCAATCAGACCTGTTGTCTGTTGATCCGAGACATGGAGGGCCACGGCTCTGATATCGTTAAACATGTGGGTACGGCACACTCACATTTTCATTCAAAACGTAGCCTTGCAATGGAGTATGCTATATAAAAGACCTATAGTCTAACGTTGTTTCATTTTGACTTGAATCTTATTTTGTATTTTGTACCTGGCTTCCATCAGATACGTTTACCTTGTCTCACCACGTTGAATTACCGGCAATGACATTGATAATAATAATTTCAGCAGGAACTGTGAGTTTAAAAAACATGCATCAGTAAATAATGAGAAAACTGTTCAGCTAGATTACTTGAATCACTTTATTTTGAGGTCAAAACCGAAGTAAGTGCACCTAAAATGTAATGAGGGATGCAATGATTCGATCCACTGGAACATCACTTATCAGACAGTGTTGGAGAAAAACAAAGATGGACTATCTATAAAGGTAACCTTCTTCTTGTTCAACTTTGACCTTTTGTGCTACCTGTAGTTATGTATATACATTCAGTGTTTCTGACCTTTATCTAATCCAACTTTATTTATAAAGCACTTTAAAACCTCCAGACCTAAAGTGCCGTACAGAGAAATACAAAATCACACTAAGGTGTTAAAATCATCCATTGTGTGTGTGTTCTCAGTTCGGCATACATAACAGCAATTAAGATCATCTGTAAACTGTTAGAATCATTACTAACCTGTTTGGTCTCTTGACTGCTCTTTTCTTGTTTGAGTAGACTTAAGTGGCGATGTTGTTGTGTTTTTAAAATCTCAGCGAGTGCTTTGAGTAAAACTTTTGAATCATGTTGTTTCATGTAATACCCTTACTTCTTTCCTACATGTTATGTTTCTACTTCCATCCTTCCAGTAAAGGAAACATGTTCTACCTGTAAAGCTGGGCAATAACTGAAAATTGAAAAATATGATTTATTGACTTTCACCATGTTATTGCTTTTTGTAAATGAAGGATATAGATTGTAATTAAAAACTCACAAGAAAAGCTATTGAAGTTTTGGTTTAACTTGACTGAAGACAGTGGAGCACAGTTCCTTGCATTGATTATCAATACATTATTTTATAAATAGATATACATTTGCAAACATTTGTCATCTTTTTGAGAATACGGTTTTACATTTGTTATCATATTGTATCGTAATATTTTTCTTATGTATTGTAATCCATGTCAGTTGCTTAGGTTGGTTGATCCATATCAGCCCAATCTATCAATGCATGGTTGCTGGTTCCCTGCTGCTCATCATGACTGACATGCATGGTTGCACTCAGTTTTTTTAATTGACTTTGGCTTCTATTTAAATGACATAAACAATACAAAGCTGCCAGGTGGTGGTTATGAGGCCCTGAGTTATTACTCCCTCACTTCCATCTCCCACGTGGTGTTAAGATGCTTTCTCTCGGGATCCTTTTCTTATTCATCGTCAAGTCATAGCTCATCCCTCATCTTTGCTTTACTTTCTCACTGCTGTGACTCCCTTTCATAAAGCCATTCATAGTCTTTTCTTCCAGTCGTCATAAACAAAAAGCCCAGACTTCCCCCTAGTCTCTCACGTCCTGGAAAACACTGAGGGGAAAAGACCTTGGAGGAGATGAACAGGGATGATTTTACTTGTGTTGACTCGTCACTGACTAGATTGCTGTTATTTCCGAGGATATGGATTGTCGATGACCGATGTTGTGTTATAGCTTTTCTCTCTGTCATCTCAGCGAAGGAGAAAAATAAATACTTTTTCCAGTCTGCTTTAATCTCAGAGTCGTGCTTGTTATTGAATAGCTGAGGAATCATTTTCTAGTCCTAATGTCGGGAAGACGGAACTCACAAGACAAATGGTCCAATTCTACTTTAACAGGCCTATTCATATTTTAATAGAGGGCTGGAACAAAGAAAGGAGGGGACATTAGGAATGGCACAGTCAGCCTTAGTCACTGTGTTTGACTCTTGGTGAATACATGTGTGTGAGTGAGAGAGAAAGACAGCAAGAGAGTTTTTTTCTTTAATTCTCTCTGTTGGAGATGTACTACCTCAGGGATATTCTGCCATCTGATCCATTTTAGTCGTGTGGCAAACAGCCAGGGCATCTTTTCAATTACAGAGGTGTGTGTGTGTGTGTGTGTGTGTGTGTGTGTGTGTGTGTGTGTGTGTGTGTGTGTGTGTGTGTGTGTGTGTGTGTGTGTGTGTGTGTGTGTGTGTGTGTGTGTGTGTGTGTGTGTGTGTGTGTGTGTGTGTGTGTGTGTGTGTGTGTGTGTGTGTGTGTGTGTGTGTGTGTGTGTGTGTGTGTGTGTGTGTGTGTGTGTGTGTGTGTGTGTGTGTGTTGTGTGTGTGTGTGTGTGTGTGTGTGTGTGTATATGGACTCAGCAAGGCGTAGAGAGGAAATAAAGAGAATGAAAACGAAGATATTTTGAGAGTAGGCATAGTTTCAAACAGCAAAGGTGCAAGCCAAGAGGCGTCTGTATTCCTCCATTGCTGGCCTAGGACTCGTCAAGAGGGAAGAGACTGAAAGCAAGATGAGAAGAGGAGTGGGATTGAAGAGCTGGAATCGGACGGCTTTGCCATGGAGGGAGAATATACTGCTCCCCGTCTGTCTTTAAGCCAAGCAATAATTTAAAGCCTCGGCCCTCTGAAGCCTGGGATCCACATTCACTGGTCATCTTAAATCAAATCAGGGCACGGGCTGGCCGCTCTGTGGGTTGGGTGTGTGTGTTGGTCCATACACACATGCAGAGAGCCCCCAGTCTACTCTGAATTATTGATGGTGGAGAATAATTGATTGGTTCACCTTCAGGCCTATCAGCATCTGTCTGAGTGCACCACCTCAGCCAGCACACAACTGCTTTGTTTTTTTATTCCCTTTTCACCTTCTTTTCTTCTTATTTTTCTGAAGGATTTCATTTTACAAAAAAAAAACAGTCCAACATGTTTTCTCAGTTGGAAGTTGCCACACAACATGGTTTTGGTGATATCTGCCTTTGTTTTCAATCTGCCTATACAACTCTACACTGTTCATCAAATAAAATGCAGATTGATTACATTTCTTTGCATCTCAATGTAGCTCAATTGAAGTTTCCGTTAATACTAACCTTTCAGCCTTCTCCTTGCTTGTTCCCTTGGTTCTTATTGCTTTCTGTGTCTTTGCTCCCGGGGCTGAGACAGCTCTGACCATGACAGGCTGTGCAGTATGTGATCAGTCATGGCTAGCTAAAGTGTACCGGCACATGCATCCAATCAATAACATGATTCTGCAGGCAGGAGATGGCCATGACATACATGCACACGCCCTAACACACACACACTGGAGCAGAGGGGCACACACATGCTGGGCTGACATACAACCCGCTGCTTTGACAGGGTGGAGATGAGGTGAGGATGGATGGATGGATAGATGAATGGATGGATGGATAGGGGGGGGATTGGAACGAATGTAATGGAGAGAGGTGAATGGCGCAGATGCTGCTGCTGGATAACTGTCAGAAACGATGGAGTCTGACTCTATCCTGTTTTAGGCCTCGACGAGAGCTGGGCTGTTTATGATAAGTCTGCAGGTATGGATTTTTACATCCTCCAACTATAACTCTAAAGGCTAATGTATGGGCTGCCTGGTGGGTCTTACGGTTTAAAACCCAACAAAATATAGAGCTCAATTACCGGCTTACTGTGCAAATCTTCCAGTCAGTGAATGCTCCCAGCATCTCTTGGGTTGTTTTGGGGTCCTTTCTCGAAACAACACACTATCCGAGTCTACTGTATACACTGCAGCATGAAGGCACAATGGCAGACTATAATATACCCTACTAAGTCATAGCATTGCACAGATGCCACATAACTGTGTGCTGTATCCCCAGCTTTATAGCGTTCTTTATTTTAATTGAAAATAGAATTACCCTATAGTCGACTAGGCATGCAATTCAAATGATATTCATGCTTATTACGCGGACCCTATGCTGTTTGTACAGTTTAATTTAAACTGTATGAAACTCCCCGTGCTCACAAGTGATAGTGTATCACAGCGCACACTGTACATCCTGATTCAGCATTATTTCATCTACAAAGGAGGAGCAGCAAATTCCCCACTGGCAATTCTCTTTTCTCATGTGAGTGTAAACAGCCAGCACCTGCTGCTTGTTGTATCCATATCAGTGTTGTGCTGGTGGGATGCACGTAGTACTCATGTAAATGTGTGAACCTGGATTAGACCAATGGGAGAGTTAGGATAGTGTAATCCTCTCTCTTGTACACTTCATTATCATATTCACACCACAGCCGTCTAATATTCCCTCTGACTCGACCAATCTCAGAGAAAGTCAGAGAGACAGACAGAGGGTGAGACAGAGAAAGATAGACAGAGAGAAGCATCCTTGTAGCATCTCCTCACCCACTGCTTTCTCCTCTGAATGTGCTGACTCCATCAGAATACCTCACAGCTATAAGAGAAGTCAATTAACCTGCATGTGTCTGCTCGCTCCCCTGTGTGTGTGTGTACGGTGTGTTTGAGGGTCTGTGTGTAAGTTTGTGTGCCTCAGAGCTTATGTGTCTGCGTTTGTCTATTTGAATGACAGGCAGGGGCGCGCTAATCCTGTCGCCTTAACTTGTCAACACAGTCAATTCTCACAAACAGGGACACAAAAGCATTGACAGAGATAGTGACACACCCACAATAACTCAGAAGTAAGTCTATTCCATCCTAACCAGGATAATAAATCCTTCAAATCAGTTTCACAGGGTGTTTGTATTATGAGCGTCCTCCTAGTCATACTGAGTCCCACTGCTAGCAAGTTTGTCTTTTACCATCACATACTGGCAGAAGAACACGACTTCTCAGTGGGATATAATTGTTAGATGGTCCTCAATCTCAGCTTGGTGTCTGTCTTAACTGTGACAATATGAAGAGGGAGAAAGAGAATAGTTAATAGAGACAGACAAAGTGAGTGTGTGTGTGTGTGAGAGAGAGAGCGCAGTAAGTGCCACCAGAGGTAATTAGCAGAGCAGCTGTTTGAGAGGGGGAAGCTATAGCCGTGACACTGCAGGAAGGAGCTGTGGGAATAATTAGTCTGTAACACCAGTCAAGCTTTCACAAACTGGAGATGTGTTATTCTACTTCTGCTCTCCACCGAGGAATACCAGACCTCCATGCATGGTCCTACACCTCCTGACTTACAGCCTATAGGGACGTGTGTGTGTGTGTGTGTGTGCTCCATGGCCCTTATTCAGAGCATGTTAATTGGGTATTGATTGTGGTGCAGTCAGTCATGATGTATGACAATTTCAGGTGATTGCTTGTTATATACTGTGTATATCTATATAATATATGTGTGTGTGTGTTCCCCCTGCCGATAACAACACACCATTTTAAATCAAACCTTAGCGGAAAACCTTAATTTCTTCCTATACAGTAACCCGATCAATGAACCTTATTATAACCAGGCCACACAACCATTATGCATAACATTTAAATACAACAAAGCCGACTTTGGCAAATAACATTTTGCTCTTCCTTTGTGCCAGAATAGATTTTAAACAGCAGGATAGTCTTAATGTATTCATTTATTTGGCTAAGTGTAGTTTAAAATGTTTGCCGTGTAGCTGTGGATTGCAGCGTTCATCAGCAGCAGAAGCATATACAGTGGGGCAAAAAAGTATTTAGTCAGCCACCAATTGTGCAAGTTCTCCCACTTAAAAAGATGAGAGGCCTGTAATTTTCATCCTAGGTATACCTCAACTATGAGAGACAAAATGAGAAAAAGAAATCCAGAAAATCACATTGTCTGATTTTTAAAGAATTTATTTGCACATTATGGTGGAAAATAAGTATTTGGTCAATAACAAAAGTTCATCTCAATACTTTGTTATATACCCTTTGTTGGCAATGACAGAGGTCAAACGTTTTCTGTAAGTCTTCACAAGGTTTTCCCACACTGTTGCTGGTATTTTGGCCCATTCCTCCATGCAGATCTCCTCTAGAGCAGTGATGTTTTGGGGCTGTCGCTGGGAAACACGGACTTTC
This sequence comes from Gymnodraco acuticeps, assembly GCF_902827175.1. NCBI lineage: Eukaryota > Metazoa > Chordata > Actinopteri > Perciformes > Bathydraconidae > Gymnodraco > Gymnodraco acuticeps. The sequence continues at coordinate 1,406,930 of NW_022990673.1, forward strand.
AACTCTCTCCAAAGATTTTCTATGGGGTTGAGATCTGGAGACTGGCTAGGCCACTCCAGGACCTTGAAATGCTTCTTACGAAGCCACTCCTTCGTTGCCCGGGCGGTGTGTTTGGGATCATTGTCATGCTGAAAGACCCAGCCACGTTTCATCTTCAATGCCCTTGCTGATGGAAGGAGGTTGTCACTCAAAATCTCACGATACATGGCCCCATTCATTATTTCCTTTACACGGATCAGTCGTCCTGGTCCCTTTGCAGAAAAACAGCCCCAAAGCATGATGTTTCCACCCCCATGTTTCACAGTAGGTATGGTGTTCTTTGGATGCAACTCAGCATTCTTTCTCCTCCAAACACGTCTAGTTGAGTTTTTACCAAAAAGTTCTATTTTGGTTTCATCTGACCATATGACATTCTCCCAATCCTCTTCTGGATCATCTATTCTAAATGCTCTCTAGCAAACTTCAGACGGGCCTGGACATGTACTGGCTTACGCAGGGGGACACGTCTGGCACTGCAGGATTTGAGTCCCTGGCGGCGTAGTGTGTTACTGATGGTAGCCTTTGTTACTTTGGTCCCAGCTCTCTGTAGGTCATTGACTAGGTCCCCCCGTGTGGTTCTGGGATTTTTGCTCACCGTTCTTGTGATCATTTTGACCCCACGGGGTGAGATCTTGCGTGGAGCCCCAGATCGAGGGAGATTATCAGTGGTCTTGTATGTCTTCCATTTTCTAATAATTGCTCCCACAGTTGATTTCTTCACACCAAGCTGCTTACCTATTGCAGATTCAGTCTTCCCAGCCTGGTGCAGGTCTATAATTGTGTTTCTGGTGTCCATTGACAGCTCTTTGGTCTTGGCCATAGTGGAGTTTGGAGTGTGACTGTTTGAGGTTGTGGACAGGTGTCTTTTATACTGATAACGAGTTCAAACGGGTGCCATTAATACAGTTAACAAGTGGAGGACAGAGGAGGCTCTTAAAGAAGAAGTTACAGGTCTGTGAGAGCCAGAAATCTTGTTTGTTTGTAGGTGACCAAATACTTATTTTACCGAGGAATTTACCAATTAATTCATTACAAATCCTACAATGTGATTTCCTGGATTCTTTCCCCCCATTCTGTCTCTCATAGTTGAAGTGTACTTAGGATGAAAATTACAGGCCTCTCATCTTTTTAAGTGGGAGAACTTGCACAATTGGTGGCTGACTAAATACATGTTTTGCCCCACTGTACCTTACAGAGGGACGTGGGAGTGCTGATAGGAAAATTGTTAGTTTATTGGACAGTAAAAATACATGGATTTAATTAATCAGGCCCACTTTATAGACATTAAGGGTTTGAATTTAAATTCAGAGATTCATATATACGTGCTTGGGAAAGGCTTTAGAATCATTATTTCAAAGACATTATCATTAATTGATATTAAAAAGATTGTTTTATATGGGCTCAATACTACTTCATAGTGTTTTAAAGCCATCTTATAGATTTTCAGCTGGTTCTATCACTCACTTTCCAGTATAGCAAAGTGAAATACTGAGTTTCTTGAGTAGCAGGACTATATTCTCCATCTGGAAAAATGTTTAATACGATTTAAACGTGTATAACAGATAGCATGACATTTTTACAGTGTGTTTGCAGTCTGCATTGACTTCCTCTGTGTACAGTTGGATTGATGTTCACTCCGCAGTGTAGGGAGTCATTCAGGAAGACCTACAGTAAATGTGCAGCAGCAAATAAAGTTACAGAGGCCATTGTCATCTGTCTCCATATTTCCGCTGCTATAGCAGTAACCTGGTTATTGTGCATCTAACCACAGCCATGTCACATCCCCGGTGTCACATAGTTGTGACACTGTGAGTCCCTTTTTTCACTGCTGACACATTTAGCAGCTGCTCTCTTTCCCCCCTCCCCATACTCCATCAGTGTGTGTGAGGGTGTGTGTGTGTGTATTTCCGTGCCCTAAACACTCTCTACCTAGAGATTACCCTTCATTTTGCAGTGAGCCACTGGAGCTGCTGACACAGCTACTTCCTACAGGGAAACTTTGCATATGTATTGACTCTGTATGTCCCCTTGCTCTCTCCTATTCCCTCCACAGTACATTATAAGTTACTGTATATCGTAGACCAGCCTGCCTTTGAAACTGTCACAGCACTTTATTTCATTCATTACTCTATTCACATATGACTTTGACACATGATACTTTGTGTTTACTTTGCATCTTACTCTGTAGCTTTGAATGTTGAGGTTGTTCACAAGTCCTTCAAAGGCCCGGTGTTTGTAAGAAGGTGGACATCAGCATGTGTGTATCATTTTGTATGGATGATGCTATGAGACTGGTTTTATCCCCAGCGCTCTGAGACAGCAGTCAAACGGGTCATAAATATACACGAGCATCTGTTTGAGGTTCTCACACACACACACACACACACACACACACACACACACACACACACACACACACACACACACACACACACACACACACACACACACACACACACACACACACACACACACACACACACACACACACACACACACACACACACACACACACACACACACACACACACACACATCCATGGCCCAAGCGACCGGAAGGGCGTTGGCTTTTTACTCCCCTGACAACGCTGACACCTCCCAGTGGGAGCTCGCATCGTTATGGCAACTGGGACAGTCGGATTTGCATATTCATGAATACTAATGAATGTGCTGGAATGGAAATTGAATGTTAAAACTTTTTTTTTTTTCTGGGGCCATATGGTGGACAGTGCTCAGGGAGGGAATTGAGTTCACTTTGAATTTGTTTATGCATGTTGTTATAGGAAGGATGAAGGGAAGGGCTGAGCAAGAGGACATGTACTGTATGCTGAGTGTTTGTGTTTCAGTCAGCCAATTATAGTCAGGGACAGAAACTTAGGGAGTCTGATAGTGGGGTCACAGCAGGGTGCTTCTGAAAAGTGTATTTATGTTTTGTCTTTGTGCTTGTTGCTGCTGTGAAAGACTGAAAATAAAAAGTGGAGACTGGTGTGGCGTTTTAGCGCTATTACTGAGAGCCTGGGCTTCTGAATTGATCGCATGGATACTCAATCCATTCAAACCACTTTACTACAGTTGAGTGTAAGGGGCAGAATGACCTCCATGGACCACTCTATTAGTCTTGTGATATGAAGATTTTGTCTTCCTTTTATGCCGTACTCAACTCAATCATACTCTTACTTAGTATTGTTTGAAAATGCAGAGGAAGCTGCTTCTGATTAGGGCTGCTCGTTATTAGGGACACATGCGATATGCGATATCATTGTTGAATGTTCCGATGATGATATAACTTGATAAATAAACAAATATGTAAATATACGTTGTTAATGTCTTTCTGCTTTTGGTTTGGACCCCAGTCGGTAAGTAGCAGACACTGAAAAAGGAAGTAAAAAGCATTATTTCAATTCCAACAACGTGGTTTTGTTGTTGAGTCTCAGTGTAGCAGGCATCGTGACATCGCTGCTGCTGCTGCCTCTTGAGTTTCCATGTGTCATGGCTGATGGAACGACACTCTCGTACTTTAACCTTTTGAAGTCGGAAAGAGGCTGTGATGATGACCGGACGTTTCCTTCATCAAAAGGCAAAATATATAAACTAATAACCGAGCATCTGATGTGTGTAAAGTTCGTATTGGTTATACTGTAATGTAGCAACCTGCTGTAATTTTTAGCCAATCAATTGAAGGTAAACAGTAGCTGGCGGCATATCTCAGAGGCTGCAGATAACTGTTACGTCTGGTGGTTGCAACATGCCACGCATAAAATCCATGTTTGTAAAACTACATCTTTCTTGAAACCAAAATTCTTCCAAATAACAGATGTGCTTTATTACATATGTGTTCTTTCTCTCCTTCTCCATCACCCCAAATGTCCTCGCTTGTCTCTCTCCCTTCACATAGAATAGGCTACCATGTATTGCTGTTCAAGCAGTCTTAGCAACACGTTTACTGGGACTGTTTATATCGCGAAAACGATAGATTTTTATATTTTGTGCCGCCCTTCTTCTGATAAAGATGTTGACTATAAGAAACTGCAGATTCAGTCACACCAAGGAGATGCTGCTTATGCTATTATGAAAGTGTCATGTCCCTCAGGGAAACGGTAAGAAGGTCAAAGGTCAAACATTTGAATAATCTGAAAAATACTGCATACACTGAAACAAGCGAGTTCTTTCGCTTTACGCTTTTAAATCTCTCTGAAGAGCCTCTGATTTGATCCCCTCTTTGTGTTATCTTCCGTACACTGATCTGCTTTAACAATTCTTTCGAGTCCTTCCTCTTGTCACACAGTAACCTCTTCCCTCTCTCCATCCTCCCGACATTCACCGGTGCAACTGAAAACAAGAGCTCCTCAGTGGCCTGGGGCTGACTGCTGCTTTTAAAAATGCCATTTACTTCAGATCACACACATACTGAATAATTGCAAAATATTGTCAGCTCCACTAAAATTATAATTGCCACCTTTTCTAACTTTACTGAATAGATGAAAGTACTCCTGCAAGCCTTCAATTCCTTGGTGCACGGCACAGGCACGCACACGCACACAAACACACACTGGAGAGAGCAGAGAGAGAGAGAGTCCCTAGAGATTGTTGCTCCTCAAAAAGGAGACGTTTACAAGTGTTGCGTCTCATCAGGCCCCTCTCCTCCTCTGCACCATCACACGGGGAGGAATACAGGTTAAGTTGTGTGAAATCACCGTGACAGCACATGCAAATCCACCACAGCCCACCCATAATGGGACCCGTCAATCTGAAAGACTGTCCCCCTCCTTCCATATAGACAGGCCTATGTGCCTAATCAAAATAAACCTTTTTCTTGGTGCCATCAGGATAATAATGTAGCTTTGCCTGAAGCTGTTCGCCTCCAGTCCATGTCTCACCCAGCCAACCACAGCCATTTGGCCCCTTTACCTTGTTCATTTCGTAGGTTGTGCATCTACATGTTTATGTATGAGATGTAATTTGCATGTAAACCCTTATTTCTGAAAAACATACATATTTCCATGAACAGTCTCACCCAACTGAGTTCGACCCTCATAAGCAAATGATTTGCTTCATCTTATTGTGTACGTGTTTGCATGAACATCCGTATGTTCAGTATCTGCTGCCTTTGCTGAGAGGATCTTTGTATGTTTGGCAGGAAAAACATGTTGTCCTCTCTAACTGCTTATGTTTTACCTCCCCCACTTCTAATCTCTACTCATATTGGTTTTATCAGATGTATTTACATATGCACACTGATATGTCTTCCTTCCAATCTCCTCCTGATCCATCACATCTCCTATGGACCAAATCCCTTGGTTTATACTTTGTCCATGTGTTTATTTCTTTACTTCAGTGCCTAAAACAGAAATGGTTTATTTTTCTGTCCAACACATTGACTGCCATCTTTGTCAGCTAAAGTGTGTTCCCTGTTGTAAGATCATGTGCTTTCTCCACTGCAGTTAGATTTTGGGAAAGGTTGTATAGAAGAAGTAAACTGTGTTGTAATTGAGCAGCTGCCGGTGTTAATGCTGTTCCCTACAGACAGGAAGTATCGGAAACAGCGGAAGAAGTTTGGACTGAAGCCGAGTGTGATGTTACACCTATTATCACACACTGTTCCACGGTGTAGTGAGAGTCACAGCTAGTCTCTGCGCACAGGGTGACACTGTTTTTACACACGAGCACACACTTTCTCATACAAGTACAAAGTGCACAAGATAAAACAAGTATAATGCTATCCCTCTTCTTAGAATATCACATACTGAATTGAACATTGGCACTTTCTATATGCTTGCCAAGGCATAGCTTTCTTTATCTTAGTCTCTGTGTTTAGTGTGTGAGTGTGTGACCAAGTCCCCAGCCTCTTTTAGTCGCCTATTTGGTGTTTTTTGGCACAATTTGAATTTCGATATCGCCTCACTATGATCTTTAACTGAGTTGATGAGTGTAGATTATGCATCTTGGTACTCAGCTACTTGCCGCAGTGGGTACACATGTACATACACATGCATTCGGGCAAAGGCATGCATACAAAACTCTCACTTGGAACTTAAATGAATATGTATGTGCTGCAGAGGGACAGAGAAGGAAGATGAATAGCAGTGTTGTTTTACACACTGACTCGCTGTCTCTTCCAGTCAAAGCAGAATAAAGTAGCTCAGAGAAGTACGGGAGAACGGGATTGCACAAAAGAAGGTGAGGGGAGGGGGGTCATCTGTTCTCCGCAGCATTATTCACTCCACATTGTGTCGTTCTTTCTGGCGCTTTACTTCCTCACCCACTCCCAGTGGGACAGGCTCCCTTCTTATCTTTCCATTTCTTTCTTCTCATGAGTCTCAGCAGGGATAACAAGCTAAAGTGATGAAATGTAATAAAGACAAAGGATGGCAACAAAAACGTTCCAAAAGCTGAAGGATCAAAGAAGAGATAGCCTATTGCCTGCTAACATTAACACACTTATTGCAGTATACTTTCATATTAATGGCTCATAGTAATTACAGCAGGTCCCACTTTTGACTTCTTGTCTCCCGCTTACTCTCACTCTATAAGCCTATCTTTTAATCTGCTTAGATTAAGTGATAAAAAGCCAGTTGGAGAAGAGTGAGCAAGGCAGACAGAGAGCAAGAATGAGCAAGGGATGTCTGGATTTAGAGGGTGTTTTTTAGGCCGCTGTGCGCTGTTACCAAGCAACAAGCAGAAAAAGTCCTGAGTCACTCGGTTTCTGTGGTGAAAGCAGCTGATCTCGGCAAGGTCCAGGTGAAAGGTCAACGCAGCCCTCCTTCCAAGAATATATTGACTCGAAGCAAATAAAGACGATGTAGAAGTCGCTCAGGAATCACTGGAAAGTTGGAGTTTGATGTTGTCCTCTGTGCGTTTGTGAAGAAATTAGATGGTATGTGTGAGTCTGCATGCGTTTTACATGTACTGCACTGCTTCTGTATGTCCTTGAGGGCTGTTTTGTTATCACGCATGCATGCAGAACATACATGTGCATGTCTGTGTGTAGGTATAGTTGAATCTGAATTATTCATAGCGTGGGAGCCCGTGAGACCTTCAATCTTCAGTGTTACAAATCAGTACCTTCCTCCCCAGTATGTGACAGACTTCACGCTTCAGTATCTGAATAGCTTAGGCTGTGGTTTCACGGTCACTTTAAATATATATTTTTAAAGGCCAAATATTATATACTGGAATATTTATAAAACGGTCATTGGTGGATGGATAACTTCCCTACCACAACCAACTAAATACATTTAAAAAAGGTTGGATCAAGAAAATGTTGACACTGCAGATTTAAATATAAATCAAAGGTCACAATGCATTGAAATAAGAGGTTGCAGTGGGGATATAGCTGGCCAAATCGAGCACCAATGGTATGCTGAATATATTAACCCTGCATTAGCATTATTATTGCAGGTATGGGAGGGTGGGAGTCCTGCAGAAAGGCTAGGGTTGATTTGCTAATTAGCACTAAACACAAAGTAAAGCTAAGGCTGATCTAAATCTTTCATCAGAAAGGTTTTGTAAGAACTGACATTTTGACCTGAAGATGGTGCCGATTAGACTTCTGGGAAATGATCCTGTGGGGGATATGAATGGACAAAATCCATGACAGTTCATCAAATTATTATAGAGGCGAAGTCCCTCCCCTTCCGGTGGGACTCATGGGACCTTATTTCGGAAAAAGTTTGTATTGAAGTCAATGGAGAGAGAAAGATTATCTTTTGATCCCGTTTGAATTGTGCCACGAATTACACATATGATGTTTGTCAATCTTAAATAATAATTTCCATGTCAAAAAAGTTTGTGGTAAAACTGTTGAAATATAAGACTATGAAAAATACGCAACTAGAAAGACTACAAATCCCAGAATCCCGGTCCCGACCAACTCCCCTTGTGTGTATGTACAGCTCTCAACATGCCCAGACTTGTAGTGATGTTAACCTTGTCTAATACTTTCCGCCTCATTCTGAAAGAAAGAAGTGAAATGTGCCAACGTGACGGCCGTCTTGGTGTGTGGTGCGAGACGGGAGATGTAGTTCATTGAGCGGTTTCACACAAAAAAAGTGTTACCTCACAGTTTTACGACACATCTTTATTTTTTTGACTTGTAAAATTATCTTTTAAATTGACAAACATCATATGTGTAATTTGTGGCACAATTCAAACGGGATCGAAAGATAATCTTTCTCTCTCCATTGACTTCAATGCATAACTTTTCAGAAATAAGGTCCCATGGAGCTCAACCGGAAGGGGAGGGACTTCGCCTCTCTATTTGGACATTTGTCTTTAAACCCTTAATGTCAACCTCATGCTGGTGTCAGAGGAAATAACAGGGAATCACCAAAGTGATTAGGATATATTTTCTTGAACTGGTAATGTCTTTAAATCCTTTGTTTCGTTGTAGATATGAAAGTATTTCATGTAGTCTAGATCCTAAATCCTACGTGACATTTATAATTCATTTAAACTAAACCGCTCTCTGTCATCACTGCTGCTAATAAAGTGCTGCATATTCCTACAAATATTATATTTGTTCATAAAGTTCGAATATGATTTCTTGCTGTTTTATATGTATATAGGCTACTGTACAGTTAATACACTAAGTGTAATCTGTCAGTCTGAAGTCAGGCAGTCTAAATCCATTTCTTCTTTGTTTAGGTTGCAAACATGCATGTTTGCATTGATTGAAGTCCCGACAGAGCAGTGCTCTTGCTAACTGTACAGCCAAACATTAAGCAGTTTTAGTAGTTTATATTCTACCCTACATGTGCAACTGTAAAGCTGCATGTTCATGTGAGTATGCACCAAACAAAATCCCATGAGATTGAAAACAGATGACATGTTACAAGTGGCATTGTTGCCATGTCGCCATCCCCTGCAGTGAAAGTTGATCATGCGTTGGCCTGTCCAGTGATCAGAGCTATTAATCAGTGTGAAGCAGACAGACAGTGGGCGTGCGGTGACTCAGCTCCCTCCTCATTGTGTCTCATTGTGTGTCTGTCTGTGTGTGGGTTGGCCGGCAGCTCACTGCGGCCCTAAAGATTGACGGGGAAACCTTTGGTGGGTGTCGATGATGATTCCTAAAACTAATTCCTGTCGTAAATACACACACACACACACACACTTTAATCAATAGTTGACTGGCAGATGCTCTCTGTGTGTCTACATCTTTCTCTCTGTGCACCATGTTAAGTCTGTGCAGCGCTCCTTACTGAGTATGTGGCCCTGGGCGGCTGATTTAATGGATGAATGAAGTGCTTGCTAATAGCTGCACATATGTATGTCTTTGCACTTGCATACACACGCAGACAAACAGACATACACACAAAAGTCACCGGTATGCACGCGTCTACCCGTAATAACAGCAACTCAAATCGCTGCCACTCGGCTCCTGTCAAGCAGCGTGAGGGAGGAGGGAGGGAGGAAGTCTGCCAAAAACAGTGTATCAAAGGGGGAAACAGAGGGAGAGCGACAGAGGAGAGGCAGTGTGAATGTGACTGTTATATAGTGTGTGTCTCCAAATAGCTATTGTTTCATTTCTCCAACTGGCAAGTGTTTTGTGTCTCTTCCAACACACTAAATGGTTTGTTGTGTGTAAGGAGGACGTTGATCAGAGATGACTAGGTCAGAGAGCAGCCACTTGTTTACACAAAGCTGCCTCTCATCATCGTGTCATGAGTGAGATAATGATTGTACAGGCGGAGCGACTGGTATGGTCCAAGTCCAAGACAGTTGGCCCCATTTTTAGCTCCCAAAATTATTTTGACTGCAGCAATTTGATTTATTTCATGCTGTCAGAAACTGTTGCATAATGGAGTCATAACATCAGTTATAAAAGAGGAACGTGTCAAGTTGTTGTATAGCAGTTCCTTTAATCAGTCCCAGTGAGATTGTATCACAGAGACCTCACACACCCTCCAAGTGCAGAAACGACTTTAATCTAAATGCAACATTTGTCACAGTGCCGGTTAAATATTTCAGTTGAGCGTGTATGTTTTGTTCCTTATGTTTTTGTGTCTCGTGAGGGAAGGATAAGGTTAATGTACAGAGAGAGAGAGAGTGTGCTACAGAGGATTATTCAGATGAAGAAGGGATTTTCATCGGCTTCATGTAATGAACACAGCAGCTTGTAATCAAATCCACATCACCGCTGCGCCGCCAGCCTACACTGTGTGTGAGGGTGTGTGTGTGAATTACACCACGAGGATGTTTTCCATTTAATACAAATATAGATTTTTATATCAAAGTTTAATGTACTTATCCAAATTACTGCTGGTATGTTCGGTGATCTTCCAATTGCGAATGAAAGTAAGAAAGATATAGTCTAATTTCTACATACCTTTTGAGTTACATTAAAGGGGCCCTATTGTGCTTTTTGGGGTTTCCCTTTCCTGTGGTGTGTGTAGGTTTATGGGAATCTAAATGGTCTGTAAAGGCTAAAATCCCAAAGTTACTCTCCCATACACTCACTGCCTCCGTCTCCATTGGACTGAAAACACAATGACATCACCATGTAAGAACTCGCGCTTCTCTTGGCTAGCGTTCCAACATACTGTATGTGATTGACATCTCTAAGCGGTTGACCAATCACAACAGAGACGGCCAGCTAACCAATCAGAGCAGACTGGGCTCTGGTTTCAGACAGAGGGTGAAAATATGTGCTGCAAAACAAAAAATGTCATAGTGGAGGCACAAAACACAAATATGAACCTGAAAGTGAGCAAAATAGGGCCCCTTAAGTGTGTGCCTGTGAGTATTTGTGTATATCTGTGTGCATACTTTTTTTTTTTGTGTGTACAGCAAATGAGTGGATATGACTCTCGTGGCTGGGACATGGATGTCAGCCGTGTAATCCAATCACAGGGCTGGTAAATCAAATTACAGAGAGCAGCTAAGAGATGGGTGTGTCTATATAGTGCCAGGAAGATAGATGGAGCTGGGCTCTGTGCCTAGAAACACTGTTAGTTGTCAAGCCGCCTTGCAACGGCAGACATGTTGGTCAACTGGTGTGGAAGATTAACACTGAGAATTAATGCTTGCAGTTGATAGGTCTAAATCAGGTATCCAATGTGGCTGTGGATAGTCAGTAACTAAAATTGCAGTTCTGTTGAATTAGCTAGCTCATAATTATTTCAGAATTTGTTGACTGATTCACAAAAAAGTGACTGTAAATCTGTAGTGCAGGGGTGTCAAACTCAAGGCCCGGGGGCCAAATCCAGCCCCCGACTTCATTTTATGTGGCCCCACAAGAGCTTGCAAAGAATATACTATGTTTGTTATACGGTTAAATGGCGATTTACAGAAGCACGTTGCCCATACGTGGAGCGCAATGCATCTCAGATTTGACTTGTTTTTGACGTGTTTCTGAGAAGAAGGATGGGTTGGGGAATCTTAGACCCCGGCCACACGAGGACGAAAACGGCTAAACGCATAGGATTAACGCAAACGCAATCGCAAACAAGCTTCCGTCCACACGCAATAGTTATCCGGATAGTGTCTGCCCACACGAGACCGCTCCGTTTAGCTCCAACCGCTGGAGAAGCTGCAGTACATATGCAGGAGCCTGTACGTGGCGCTGTAACTTCCTCGACAAAAGCAGCGAAGAAGCATGGTTGTCATGGTTGCCCTTCTGTTTATTCTCCGCGGTGGGGGCCGAGGGAACCGGGCAGAGTTTTTCGCCAGTCAATGTGTATTAAAGTTTAAACCTTCCGACAAAATTATAAAAGTGCCGGTCAAAGGTCTTCTTTGTTATTTATTGAGCCTTAAAACAAATGAATAACGACTCTATATAATATAATAATAAAAATACACGGAGCCTCTCTTTTTCCACCCTCTCTTTGGACAGCGTCAGTGTCTGTCTCATGCAGCAGCTGATCCAGTAATGAGTGACCCGGCCGACAGTAAAAATAAACATATTTATAACTAGTTTAGGTAGTTTGAGAGGTGTCTCCGTCCTGTCAGATTAGACTTCACTCGCGTTTATGTCCATATCGAGAGAAAGATAAATAATCTGAATTCAGTGTGCAGTTTACTTTGACGCGGGGGTGAGCAGCAGAGGTGGGGAGAGGCGGGGCTATTGCGCAATCATTATCAGAAAATGATCGCTGAAGCTGCAGTACATATCCACAAAAGCAGCGAGTAAGATCCCCCCGGATGTGTAAGTCTGCTGTAGATGTTGCACAAAGAACTGTAGCATGGTCAGTAGCGTCCGGAGCACGATAGCAACTCTGCGATCCGCCATTGTTGTTGTTGTTGGTGGCGAAACACATCAGCAATGGCGCGGGGTACGCGGAGGTGAGCAGCAGAGGTGGGGAGAGGCGGGGCTATTGCGCAATCATTATCAGAAAATGATCGTATAGGGCGCACACACGGAGCTGTTTGACCCCCCAGAGCGTTGCGTATGCCGTTCTATCCACCTTGGGACCCGTTATCGTTTCCTTAGTCGTTTAGTGCCGTATGCGGTCGTCCTCGTGTGGCCGAATGGTCTATATGACACTAAACAGTAACGCAAACGGCCGTTTTTGTCCTCCTGTGGCTGCAGCCTTATGGCGCGTTTCCACTGCAGCGGGTTTCCCCGTTTAAGCGTCCTTAACCGTCCTCAAGCGGCCAGGCCGGTTTTTGGTGGCGTTTCCATATAGCCTAGTACCGGCCAGCGGGTACTTTTTCCCTCTTTTTCCGGCCTCATAAAATCGTGGTTCCCTCAGACCAGGGCCAGGGCTGAACTAGTGACGTCAACACTCTCGACTGCTGATTGGTCAGAGAGAATCGTCACAAGATCGCGCGCGAGTTCATCCCTAGCGTCGCATATATATTTAGAAGCAAGCTTGCAGCATTTTTATAAACAGCATTTTGTAAACGGATGAGCTACAAAAATGGCTACGTCTAATAAGAAAAGCACACCGTGGTCGACCGAGGAGGTGACGACGTTCCTACATCTCATTGGGGATGATCAAATCCAGCGGGAGCTCGACGGAACAACTCGAAATGTGAACAAAAACAAAGCCGATCGCCCCGCCTACACTGCGTTGCTACCCCAGGTCCTAAACTGTAATGGAAATGCGCCACGGCCTGGGCCGGCCAAAGAGGCAGCCCGAGGCCAGAGCGAGGACGCTTAGGGACACTTAAACGGGGCTACCCCACTGCAGTGGAAACGCGCCATTAGAGTATAACAGAGCTGGGAAAAAGGACAGAGGCTGCTTTAGTCAAATTGAAAAATTAAAAACACGGATGTAAAATCTGTTGAGCTACGAGGAAAAGATTGAAGTGATAAAGGATATAAAGAGTATGGAACAAATTAAATGTAAATGGCACTTGAATGTAATTGTATGTCTCTTCTCTATCTTTTTTTCCATCAGTAGGAAATGCTATTGAATCTCTATCCGAGGCCTTGGAAATGGAAAACAAATCACACTTGAAAGAAGCTACCTTGTTAGAAAGTTCTCGTCTAAAAAGCCCCCCACCCATTTTGAAAAAGGATAGATGCCGCAATGCTGTTGAAAACGTTTAGCGCAGGCCGTGTGTATCTAAACGGGGTTAGCAATTGCAGCTTGTGCTTTGGTAATCATGACGTTTGTTCTCTGCTGAATGCTAACGTCGATGCTAACCCAGTTTCATCAATGCTAACGCTGTCTTCCAAATTGAATTAATTCACAGGAGGATGTCAACAATAACCCCTAGAGCGTGTATGAGAGGGAACAGCTGAATCCTGAGTGTCTTCGCCTCTTTTTGATTCTGATACAAACGCAGCCTTGCCTCGTCTTGCAGTGTCTATTTAAATTTTTCTTTACAATCTTCTCCCTTTTTTACTGAAAATCAGACGTACATTCACTCAACATGCTGAAAAGATTCAGACCGATTTTAATCTGCCTTTTGCATCAAAAATACTGTGTGTGTGTGTGTTAAACTTAATGTTATGCATTAGCTAAAATTGTCTTCATCACAAGAGACTGGGTTGTATAATCCACGCCTGTTTGAAGTATAAGTGTGTGTGTGTGTGTGTGTGTGTGTGTGTGTGTGGCTGTACACTACACACACACACACACACACACACACACACACACACACACACACACACACACACACACACACACACACTCTCTCTCCTGTTCACATGCTTGCCCGGATGGATTATTTGCTGTGTGCAAGAGATCCAACGGCCTCAGCCAATTCTAATGAACCAATTATAGTAAGGTCTTTTCCTCCTCTTCTTCCATTTGATAGTGAGAATCATACTGTGGACTAAGCTGCTTTACTTTATTGCATCTCATTAATTGAACCAAAACAATGTTTGAAGTCAAATCAGCTGTTTGAAAAGAACATGCCTTCGAAATAAGGCAGAACAAACATGTACTGCATGGGTAGAATGTGGAGTTTTGTCCAGGAAATAATCAATTTGGTCGTGTTAAAACTACTAAAATGGAACACCAAATATACTTGGGTGGTCGTTAACATATCTTTGTGGAACACTCAATGTATAAAACACTGGTTCTTGATTTGAATATATACCGAAAGCAATTGAAATGTTTGTTGAAGCCTTAAAAAAGCCTTTTTACACATTTAACCAAAAAGTCACAGATCTACCTGGTCTTAGAGGTGCAGCAGCTCAGGGGGTTGGCTTGGAAACCGCAGTGTCGCTGGTTTAAGCCCCAATTGGACCAATCAGGGCACCTAGGCCCCCTTGCTCAGATACCACTCCTTCAGTGCATGTGAATAGGTACATTTTGTGTACGTGTGTATATTAGTGTGTTATATCTAAAACAACAACTGCGAAGAAGTTTGAGGGATTAAAACATGTCTGGTTCTTCTTGGTAAACCAATTGTTTTTGGAATTGAAAATCTCACACAAAGTTAACAACACAAATTGAAAGTGCATATGTGTAAAATATGGCCATGATCTATGTTTAAAATCTTAACTTCGATCCTCACTGGAGATAGAATATTACCGTATGCTATAACAGGTTATCCTTCCTAGGACAGGGGTTTGTTGTGTAATGTTATGCTCTTTTAATGTTTCTTTTATTCTTTTAATGTTTCTTTTATTAGCTTTTCTTTTTAATGACTGATTTTAAATGCCATTTTCTTAATGTCTTTCATTTTTTGTAAAGCACTTTGAATTGCCTTGTGTTGAAAAGTGCTATATAAATAAACTTGCCTTTAATTTCTGAAGGTGTTTGCCTTTTGTCTTTATTTGTTTACATACAATCTTGCATTTGTTCAGTTAAAGCAGTTGTTTCTGGTTTTCATACAATTCAGGTGTTCTTTGTTGCTATAGGAACCATAAAGGTCAATAGAATGTGTTTTGAGTGGGTCTGTGAAGGCTCTGCGTAGGAGACACATTTACCTGTCTAAGCGACAGAGAGAGAGAGAGGGAGGGAGAGCAAGACTCTTTCTTTATTTTTTGCATCTCCCTGTTTTTGGTCCCTCCTTCAAAATAAACCCTTTCCTCCCAGCCTCCTCTCCTCACTGCTTTATTGACAGATCTCATCTCCTCTCTTGCACCCCACATTGTACTTCCAGAGCCGCATTCTCATCGACACTGACGGCTATCTAATTGCCCTTGCATCCCTATGAGTAGCCGTGAAGCGCAGAACACCCAACCCCCCCCCCCCCCAAGCTATTACCAGAGCTAGTTCTCTGCTACATTGTGTGGTATTTTATAGTGCGTCTTTCATTGTGCAGCGCCTGTAGCCAGTAGTGTCTCATCAACTTACAGCTCGATAGAGTTTAGTTCAGAACGGAGGATTTCCGTCAATGATGGGAATTGGTAGGGGGGGGTTGGGGTAGGGGGGGTTGGGGTGGGGTGGGGTTGGGGTGGGGGGGGAGGGAATGAGCAGGGAGGAAGAGACAGAGAGCAACCTTTCCTTTACTGATTCAGTTCAGACGTGTTTTAGTGGGCTGGCATGTCAAAGAGAGAGCGTGATGGCAGAGTTGATGCACAGATGGACATCACAAATATCAGCATGATAAATCTTTGTTGCTTGGTTTTATGCATTTCTACACAAAGCTATATACTGTAGCAGGGGCGGATCTACCGGGGTGGCATGGGGTGGCAACTGCCACCCTAAACAATAGCCTTGCCACCCCAGCTGCCACCCCAGTTGGCATCTTTGTTTTGAAAGAAACGTTGTGGCTCTTCGGACATTTATGAGAAAAAGTCTCTAATGTCCGAGTGCAAGTGAATGCAGCACAAGATGCACGTCATGTAACCCCTCCCCCGGTCCTGGCGCGAGAGTGGAAATATGATTGGTGGCGAATTCACTTGAACGGGGGACGGCGCAAAACGAGAAGCCTTTCGGACCCAAGCACTGAAGGAATGAGGTAGTTGCGGTCTACAATGACAGAGAAGAGAATGTCAAGTTTGGCTGTACTCAGCATTGAATCAAAACGCACTACAGCTGTTGATCTTAATAAGTTTGTGAGGCGTTTTGCTGAACAAAATAGTAATCGCCGCATTCAGCTGTAATATACATGCCAACTTGATGCTCTGCTCACGGATGACTCGATGAGAATAACAAACTGTTAAGATGATGACCTTGTATGCGTGTATATATTTTTTTCTTTGAGGGGGTCTGCCCCCAAAAAACAGTTTTAAGTCCTGAGAAAGTAAAATAAGACGGTGTGTAAAACTACACTGCCCAGCCAACAGAAAGTAACCACTTTGATTTAACTAGGCCAGTAGGTAAGGACCTTCCACTGGATAATAACTGCAGCGATGTTTTAGCTGAATACACGTTTTTTAAGCCTAACTGATGCAGTTAGTCACTTCTTTAATGTTTGTTCTTTCTGATGTAAAGTCAAGGTTGTAACTGTATATCAATAATGATATAATTACTTGTTTTTCAAAATTGAAGGAGGGTGAGCAAGCATCTTGATGAACATTCATCATTAACTCCTCCAAAAAATATAGTTTATTCAATAATATGTGAATCATAACAGTTCTTCACTATATCTGTAAAGCCTCTTTGAGCACCTGTAAAAACGCTAACAAATTAAATCTATTATTATTATTTATTAACAGTGATTGACAGCTGATAGGAATAATATGATTGTTAATAGTATCATATTCATTCAGACAAACATCGATGAGACAGTTAATTAATGTACTTATTGCAGCAGTCTGTATATATTTGGTACCCCTGCTGGTCTAAGAGTGAGACAAACTCATTCAGTTATTGTTCAGTTAAAATTCATTAAATTACGTCTGCCACCTTATATGTAAGGCTTTACTGATGTGCCACAATAATATCACCTATGTGATTGAGTTAAAATATTAATATTGTGGCTTTCCAAGTTAACATTGATTGTAGGGGTGTAACGGTTCACAAACATTTCGGTTCGGTACGTACCTCGTTTTTAGGTCACGGTTCGGTTCGGTACGTTTTCGGTACAGCAGAAAAAATTATCACAAAACATTACATATTTGTTTTAAATTATTATTAAACTGTGACTAATGTATTCAAATAAATACAAAATATAATAAAATAAACATTAAGGTGCAGCATTTCGATGAACTGAAATAATCTGTATTTGAACTGTACTGTACCTAAGCAGCCGGCTTGACATTAGGACTTGCTTGTCATTGTATTTTCATGTTGTTTAAAGAAAGATGAACTTGTCCACATTGCTTGCTGAAATGGCAGATCTGCTGGCACTAACAATGTCTCCTGCTGTGGAGAACACCCTCTCTAGGGACAGAGGTAGCAGACACAGCCAGGTAGCGCTTTGCTAACATGGCAACATAAGGATACTTGGCGTTTGTAATAGCTTTAGCTCGGTCTGAACTTTCTGCGAGTGGTGGAGGCTTACATGCTAGTGGGAGTTGGGTTTGCACTTCAGTCTTTTTTCTTTTGGTACCGGTGATATTCATGTTCGGTGATGCCTCAAATGAGTGTGATGTATTGCCAGCCGCGTAACCAATGTTAGTTGAACAATGTCGACAAACAGCTTTGGTTCGGTCCACCTGTCTTTGTCCGTCATCCTTGTACGTAACTGTGAAACCAAAATGTTCCCAAACCGGAGACTTCAATGATGCTGGAGGATTTTCAGCTCAACTTTATCTGCGTTCGCCATTTCGACAGTTCCTCAAATTACTGACTACATTTGAACGCATCCCTGTGACCAGCTCTCATAGTATGCCTCTCGTCCAATGAAATGACTTGGTCGCTCTATGATATATATACCTGAGATTACTTCCAGAAAGTTCTTCTCAATTTTTTACGTTTAACGCTATATTCGTTCGGTACACACGTGTACCGAACCGAAGGGCCCGTACCGAATAATTTCAGTACGGGTACGTGTACCGTTACACCCCTAATTGATTGATATGATTGCGATTTCAATCAGCATATACTTCTGTCAGGGGATGCCACCCCTCAAAATCTCCTGCCACCCTCTTGCCACTCCATGAATATTTGTCTAGATCCGCCCCTGTACTGTAGCCATAAACACACACACACACACACACACACACACACACACACACACACACACACACACACACACACACACACACACACACACACACACACACACACACACACACACATACAGACAAACACACTCGCCGGTTCACAGTAAACTAGTTTTGCTAAATTCTGTACATTTTTAAACAGTGCATTTGATTAGCATTTGTTTATCACTTTAAGAGGCAATGAAATGGAAAAGCACAAACAATCCTTTGCACACATACAGACAAATGCCCACATTATCATGAGTGAACACACACACACACACACACACACACACACACACACACACATATACAGAGTTTGACGAGACAGATGGCAAACGGCTGGTGGATGAACCAAACTGTCCGTGTTATCTTTAGGTGTAATGGTGCGGTTAATGATTCTGCCTTGCTTGAATGCTACAGAATATTACATAAATTACAATGTATGCATTATCAGTTAGTGTGAGAGACAGAAGAATTTATCTTAGTTTGAGTAGCTGTTCATTAGCCCTCTCTCCCAGGCATCGTGTGATATGAGAGTCTAAATCAGCCAGACAAACACTCAAAGTTTCGCCCTGAAACTCGGCTGACCCCGCTGGATTAGCTGGTTATTAGGATGCAGTGCTTAGCTTCAAGGCTACAGCATGTTTTATAACATCTAAACCACATAGTGGATGGATTCAGCTACATGGAGGGGGAAACAGCGAGAGGCATACAGACTGTGGCCCTTTCTCATTTCATCAAATCCCCCTCCTCGACTCCTCGGTCCTCCGGTAGTGACCCGGAAATGAATTTTAGCGCGCCATGTTGAAGGACATCTCATTTCTCTCAATGCACTTCGAGGACCGAGGATCGAGCGTCGAGGAGGCTCTCTGGAGGAGCTATAACCGAGGATACACTGATGGGTCCTCCACGGCTCCTTCGTGGATGGAGATGTTTCAAAGCGTCGTGACGCACGGCCGGACTTATCTCAGCCAATGACAGCTCTGCATGCATCCCCTGGATATTATTTTATTAACTGCTCTCATCGCAACGCGATGTTTACAGAGAGAACAGCTGTGAGGTCCGTGCATAAAGCAGAGCAGTGTCCAGTGTGTAAAATATATATCACTCAGTATAACAGGCCTACTCTCTTTATTTGCTGTAGTTGAGTAGATAACTACAAACAAAGAGTCGATATTTTTCTAAAACCATTTAGTGCTTCACATAATAAAATACACAACGGCTGTAGCCTGATTAGGCTATATGCTTTAGGAGCTGTTGGTGTGTGTGGTACAGTGTGTTGGTGTGTGTGTGGTACAGTGTGTAGGTGTGTGTGTTGTACAGTGCGTGGATGCAGCGGACAGACAGGTCTCAGTTGGTTTGGTGTCCTCTGCTTACTTTTAATACTTGTAAATAAAACTTTTGGCCCGTAATTTATTTCCCTCATTGTAGCGACCAGAGAGGGGGGGGGGATATATCCAGTCTCTGATAGTGTTACTGTACGTTATTATGAGAGTGCTCTGTTTGATTCTGAAATGGTATATATTTATATTTATATATATATATATATATATATGTGTGTGTGTGTGTGTGTGTGTGTGTGTGTGTGTGTGTGTGTGTGTGTGTGTGTGTGTGTGTGTGTGTGTGTGTGTGTGTGTGTGTGTGTGTGTGTGTGTGTGTGTGTGTGTGTCCGCATATGTAGCCTGTTATTGTCTCATTATACCGCACGGTGAATGAATTAAAAGTAAATATATAAGTCGTCATGAACACATCTGTCCATCAGACAGAGGGCTG
This sequence comes from Gymnodraco acuticeps, assembly GCF_902827175.1. NCBI lineage: Eukaryota > Metazoa > Chordata > Actinopteri > Perciformes > Bathydraconidae > Gymnodraco > Gymnodraco acuticeps. Next base: position 1,427,178 of record NW_022990673.1, read on the forward strand.
CTGTGCCTCCTGTCATCATTAATGGACGTCTCTTTAAAATGACCGCTCAGAGGAGAGGAGTTCTCATTTATCTAACCGCCTGCTGCTTCCCCTCCTCTCTCCTCGGTTCCCCTCCTCGACTCCTCCGTTCGCATCTCCTGTGGGCGGGACTAAGTCTCGAGGATAGGAGTCTAGGATGGGAGTTAGAGAAATGAGAAAGGGCCTGTGTGTGTTAGTGTGTGTGCCAATGTATTGTGTCGTACTTAGTGTCTGTTTTAGGAGGATCGGATGGACAAACCTCCCCTGAGATTATTGATTCTGAACTTTCTTATCCTCCCCTAGGGACCCCACCACTACCTTCTACACTGTGTGTGTGTGTGTGTGTGTGTGTGTGTGTGTGTGTGTGTGTTACCCCTACATGAACACTATCTGGGGCTATGTTATGTTGTTTATTGCTACCTCAGTGTTACTCCCCTGAGCATACAAGAGGCACTGGGATTATCCCGGCCGGTCTCACATCACCTGAACCAAGTCATCAGTCGTGTGTGTGATTGTACATATACATTATAGCTTTTTTCTGTTATTTGACAAGATGAGAGTATTTGTGAACAAAACAATACCAGTGTGTTGTGTCTGTGGCTACACATGTGTCTGTGAAATTATCTTTGTTCCTTCACATGAGGGAATATGTTTCTGTTGAGGTGCTACATGCAGTATGATAAGCAGTGTTTTGTTAGGACCAGCTAAACAAAGAGATACAATATTAAACTTCATCGGGATTATGACAAAAATGACAAGAAGAAATGCTGTAAAAAGAAATAAGTGCTTCACACATTTAAATATAGTAACATTTTAATATAGGTTTTAATCCATGTTACCAAACTTCTGACTGCTGTATCTTAAGAAACTAGGAAAAGTGCTTTAGGCTACCACAGACCTTTTTCACTGGAGACATTTAATAATAATAATAATAATAATATATTAATTTTATATAGCGCTTTTCTGGACCCAAAGACGCTTTACATTTGGGAGGGGGGGTATACAAACAAAACAAAAAAACAGAGACAAAGCCAAAAAGAAACAAAACACAACAGAAAAGCAGTCAGGAGGAAGTTGATTAAGAGGGGGGGGGGGCTTTATAGATAAAGAGTTGAAGAGGTGGGTTTTGAGGTGGGACTGGAACAGGGTGAGGGACTCAGACTCACGGTGGTCTTGGGGGAGTGAGTTCCAGAGCTTCGGGGCTGCCACAGAGAAGGCTCTGTCCCCGAAGCTCCGGAGTTTGGCCTTGGGGATTGAAAGCAAACCAGCTGAGGTGGATCTGAGGGACCGGGGTGGTTGGTAGAGGGTGAGGAGGTCAGTGAGGTAGGGGGGCGCCAGATGGTGGAGGGCTTTATAAGTGAGGAACAGGAGTTTGTAATTGATGCGGTGTGTAACGGGGAGCTTGTCATAATGTATAAAGCCCTGGTGTTACTAAACATATTGACAGTGCCTCGGTTCGGTCTAACAGTAAGCCAGCGTGCACAATACTAGGACCATAAACTGAAGCAACACAATTGAATTCAGAAATCATTTGTTTTATCATTTCATTTACACATGTGCCTTTGTTACTGTGTTGTGACAAACATCTCTATAGACACAATTCTAAAACATATACAGTTAAGACATACATACTTTATTTAATTAATAACCGTATATCCTTTTGTGTAAATACATCAGATAACTGCTACTACGTAGGTTTAGTTTGAAAAAAACATCTTTTACAATAAAAATGTATTCACACAAGTTTTTTAATACGGGTTTTAGTTACTAATTGTTACTAATGAGGCTTAGAATGAAAGAAACCAAATGTATTTATTACAGAAGAATATAACAACAATGGTGTCATACAGTTACCGAACGCCTGAGCATAATAACAGCATTATTTATTTAACTTAAGCTGCTTAAATGATTGAACAATAGTTCCCTTCATATTGATTCCCTTACCTCTAATACGGTCATGACTGGGGCTGCAAAATATGTAATTTATTTCCAATACTGACACGCTGTGCGGGTGTATGAGACCATGAACTCTACCTTCTAAGTGTTTGCTCTGGGGGAAGGGGCTTTATGTCTGTAGGACATAGCCAATAGGATCAGAGGTCAGGGCCGCAGTGACAGCAGCACATTCTTACACCTCCAGGCAGGTCTCATCTAAATGCTGCTCTGGGGTCAGATTTGTGAGTGTTGCACTGTGTTATGGATTGATGCTGGGATGGGGAGCTGATTTGTGATCAGACAGAGAATGGTAGTTTATTGAAGTCGGCTGGAGGGCTAAAAGGTGAGGTAATTGGTTGTAAGCTGGTGATTTTTCAGGTTATAGGAGCAATGAATTGCTGTCCTATAGGTGGAAGAGAAGGCTGTCATATTGATGCAATACCGTATCATCGCCAGCCAGTGTTTCAACCTTATGAAAGATACATTATTATTTTAGAGAAGGACATGCCAACCTCTAAACACTGGCAGGGTCTATTTTTTATTATGCTTGCTTACTAAAGAAATTAGGATGGAGGGCCTCAATTTCGGTGCCAATATTACTTCAAGTCCAATTTGTTTCCCACCGTAGCTCTAAATTGAAGCGATCGAAATAGAAGTGCAAGCGCTGGCAAATGTATTACAGACTTTGGATCAGAGCTTCATTAGATATCTCATTTTGTTCGCCTAATATTATGCTGCGTGTAATTTCCCTGCAAATAGCTCAAAAGGATCTATTAGTGTTATCAGGCTTTGGGCTCTGATCTCTGCTCATACATTTGAAGGTCAGACCTCATGGAGGAAATGGAAATAAAAAGTATAATTTAATTTCAAGTGTATTATAATAAAACTAGACACACAAAATGAACCATAGGGACAAGCGTGCGGTCCATTGTTTTAAAAGCTGATAGACTAATTGTATTGCAACAAGGACCACTTTGGAATAAGAGAACCCTTCCACGGACACATAATGAAATACAAAATGAATTAATGGGGGATAGGGAAGTGCTTTGAGTGTGTGTGTGTGTGTGTGTGTGTGTTTATGTGTGACAGAAAAAGATAAATGTACTCCCAGGAAAGCCCATTCATTTATATAGATCATGTCTTTCCTTGATGTCTTGTTTTCTTCTCCAAATGATGTATTTTTGTTCTGAACAACTTTCCCCTCTGTTTATTCAGAGTGAGCCTAAGAGGTCTCAGGCTGACTATGTTTTGTCTCCCACCCAGGCTGATAATCACTAATGTGTTCGCTGTTTCCACAGAAAGTGCCAGACTATCAGAGGAAAAGCAGCAGCACTTTAATTTGCACCTTGTCTTTCAGTACGGTGTGAACAACAGTCAGAGAGTGCTAACCAAACCTGTGGGGAAATGGTCTGTAAAAGAATTGCTTGTATAATGCTGGTTTCCAAAGGAATAAGTGTGAGAAAAGGGAGAAATGAGGGCATCATCATTAATAGAGGATATGGTGTGTTCTTAGAGGACTCCCTATGCGATGGAGGTTCTCCTACAGTATTTTCAGCTGGAAGATGCAGCGCAGATTAAAAATGACAGTGATTCATCTAAGGCTGAGCTTCATAGATAGATAATGTGAGACGAATCGCTGGCAATATAAAAGACAATTTTGTTCCTAATGTGGAGGATTGGGCCTTTGTGACAGTCCCTATAAAGAGCTTTAGCGTCCCCCTCAGTGAGTCCCCTGTCCCAAAGCCTCACTGCCACCTCTTCATACATATACATGGCTTTTAAAGCGGTGCTTCATGAATACTATCAAGGACTCAGCCTCTGATAGTATTGTCTGTGTTCCAACGTGAGTGTGTTTCAGAAAGTGTGGTAATTTTTTTTTTCATCATAAATGCTATTACTGGCTGCATGTATTCAGTTCTTCTGCATGTATTCAGTTCTTCTGCATGATCATCGCCACGCTCCTTCGTCTTCATGCAGCCCTTGTATTAACCAATCAGGCTTTGAGTTCATCATCCTCAGCTGTGGTGTATTTTCTACAGGTTGCTCCACTGGAAGCTTTGCGCCTAATGGGTTTCTCCCTAGTGGGAATGTGCGCTTAAAGAAAAGCTTTAATAGGGTTAACCTCAGTATTGTGTGTGTTTTACTGTGTGTACATTTGTGTCTGTAGGTCTTTTAATCTTTGTGTCTGTCCATGAGGGTGCAATCTTTTAATGTAACTGTTTATTAGAGGGAAAGCCTGAGGGCAAACATCTCGTTCTCACACGCACGCACACACGCACGCACGCGCCCTTTAATGAAATGTTAGCTGCTGCAGAGTTTGGTAGTAGGCCTGTGTGTCTCGGTTGTGCGTCTTCATCAGTAGTGACTTGATAGTGTGCATCTTCAAGGGGAATTAGCCGTGTTACACTGCAGCTGCAAGGCTTCTCTTTATTCCGCTTTTTGTAGCTGAGCTGGAGCACTAGTCGCAAGCATAATCTCTCTGTCTCTCGGTGTGTGTGTGTGTGTGTGTGTGTGTGTGTGTGTGTGTGTGTGTGTGTGTGTGGTGTGCACCTGTGGTAGTGTGTCATGAGCATATGTGTGTACCTCTACCTGCTGTCACTCTTCACAGTTGAGCATATTGTCGAATCATCTAATGTGTCACTCTTCACAGTGGAGCATGCTCCGGTCTCTGTCACTCTTCACAGTGGAGCATGCTCCGGTCTCTGTCACTCTTCCTGGGAGCCATCTCCTCTCGGTTAGTTTGTCAATCAGTGTGTTAATTACACCACAGTAGGAGGGTTACTTTAGGGCGCATTTTAACACAGCAGCTTTAAAATGTATACTTTAATAGTGAACGTTTAAAAAAAGGAAACCGTGTTAACATTTTTAAAACCAATGACGAGTCCAGACAAACACAGGGCAGACAGCTAACTGAACAGTTGTTACTCAAAGATGGATCTTACTGAGAGCTTTTGTACATTGATGTGTGTTTTGGATTCCAGCATTCCTCCACCTGCCTGTTGGTTGTTGCTCAAATGGTACATACAGTAACTATGAATTGAATGTTGACACTATTTGATGTTTCTTTCATCTGAAATTCTTTTCACGCCACGGAAAAATCTGAGTTGCGGCTTTAAGAGTCAGAACGGCTATTTCAGATGACAAGCTTTCTGTAGACCGACTTGTAAAGGCAGCACTCCACACTGTGTGAAAGGGGTCCTTCAAAAACATAATCTACAGTAAATACTGCCACTGTAGACCCTTTTATATCATTGTGTATGTTTACTTTGATCATCAAATGCTGCTCCTCCAAATCCTTTTCCTGACCGTTGACTGATTTTCAATAGACTGTATAGTATGTTGGATTTTGTGACTAACTATATAAGTCCATAGTATTTTACTTGATTTAACATCTGTCCTCCAGCCTCGGTGTCCAGATATGCTGTTTGTGAATATATTTAAAGCATTACTAGTGAAACCTTGACTGCTGCTGCTGCTGCTATTAAGATTTACCATGAGTGTCCAGCAGCAGAGGGTTTCCCAAAGACACAGCTTTAACAGCAGCTTGATGTGATGTTGTGAAAATAACAACTTTATGACAGGACTGAACTTGTGATTTTTGAATAATTGGACCCTCACTGGTGAAAGACGTGATGATGACAGTGAGTGGATTGCTACCGGGGCCGCACTGTGACTGGAGCAGTGAGGAGGGTGGCAGCATGTGACGAAGGAGGCCGCGCTCTCTGACACTTTTTGCTCTAACGCTGTCTAAAATGTGACTCCAGGTGATGCGCGGTGCTAATTAAAATTGATTACATAACCCTGCTGGTTCTGTGCCCTTCAGTAATAGTTCTCCTCTCTCAGCACTCTTGTTCATTTATTCTCTCCAGTTCTAACAGCTTTTGGTGTATTCTCGTCCTTCCTCCTTTTTCATTCGATGCTTAACTCCTCCATTTGTGACGTGCCAGTTGGCGACGCATCTGAAAATGATGGTTAGACTATTTCCATTTATTACAGTTACACAGCGTGCGTTCACATCCAACGCTCAGCCACAGACGGGCTCAAGGATTTCTCAGCATGACCTTATTAAAAGAAGTCATCATCATTGGAGAAAAAGAGCTAAGTACCTGTGGAGAAAATGACACCACTGCTAATGAGGACACTCACAATGAGTTCCTCAATGAGCATTAGGGATCGAGATGGAGAAGAAATCAAATGGGGAAAAAAAGTCTAAAAAGAAAGGACAAAGGGAGAACAGGTGGGATTGATTTGGTCGAGCCGGGCTGCAGGCTGAAGAGTGCTCTGAAGCTGTGTCTCTGACAAACGAAGCACAGATGTCTATACATCAGCTCCTCGTTCTCCTTGACCACCTATATCTCTGAGCCCTTCTGTCAACGTCTCAACCAATAGAGATGCAGGAAACATTTTCCCTGCAAGACTTCTTTATAGCTTTATTTCTCACTCTCTCCGCCTGTCTTCTCCTAGTAGTTGAGTTCACATCCTCTCATCGCTCTGCAGGATCCTTAGGTTTATGCTTGGAGTTTTGATTTATGTTTCTGTGTGTGTATGCGAGCAGCTGATAGTGTGTTTATGTTGTGTATGTGTGTGCTCTGTGCATATACGTGTGTTTCTCTACCTGCCCAGGCTTGGGATTAAACGTCAGTCTCGTAGATTGATGTTCTCTCTGATAGAACGCCACTACAGGAGTGAATCTATTGCAGCTCACAGGTGGGACAAGAAAGACACACTTCAGAGAAACATATCGAATATCCAGTTTAGATGTAGAAGTCGATGCGGCAAAGGCTCAAGTGCAGGAGTTTTAGTAGATACATTGTCATATTCTTTCAGCATTTACCTCACAAGCATAGAGATGTGTTGACTGATATTAAACATAGGATGGGCTTCTCTGAGATAGTATCAGCAGAAAAGGAGGTTAAATGCTTCTTTTTCCATGCAGGGGTCACACGCTGGTAATATGCTGTGAGTGGCTGGCAAGGTGCCAAGCAGAAAGGGCACACTTTCAACGGTGTGTGTGTGTGTGGACATATGAGTGAGTGTATGTACCTGTGAAACAAAGTGTGTGCAAGTGTATGAAGATCGAGTGATTCATGGTGGAGGCCAGGGAAGGATGTACCTCTGCAGTTCTGGCATTCATCCATTACTTCAGAGCATTTATATCAGACTCTCCTCTGTGGGTGACCTCCCTAATGTCTGTGTGTATGAGCACTTCTGTATGACTCAACTACTGTTTATGCAGATATGTCGGGTGTAACAGTATCTGCTAATGGGGAGGAAATAGTGCTAAAACAAAGACATGTACTTAGGCCTGTCACGATAATTAATTTTGTTGGACGATACATTTTCCCGGAAATTATTGCGATAAACGATAATATTGTCGGCACCGTTGTAAGACCATTTTAGACCACTGACATAATGATAATATATAATAATAATAATTCAAGTACATCCTTTTGTATTGAACATTCAACTTTGCAAATGAAATGTGAAATAATATATAAATTATATATAATAAATAAAACAAATACATTTAATTATAACAAATTAATTAAAATCACACACAACCAAAACAATCAATTACATAGAACAGAGCGCTCTCTCTCATATATATATAAATAAATATGAGCACACATTGTCTCACAAGCAAAAAAACCCTCCTTAAAACAACAGTCAAGTGTACAGTCCACTGTCAGACCCAGATGCCTCAACAGGCCATATCCAAATCTGTTTTTCAAAGTTTTCGAGCAAGGAACACCAACATGTTTGCATTGTCGGGCAAATGCATCTTTGATTGTAAACTGTCGGGACGGTGGGGGCTCTCCAGCTGCCGTGTTTGCTCCCAGCTAGGAACACGGAAATGGGTAGGTTGTGTTTCAGGTGCAGTTTAAGGTTGGTCGTATTGCTAGCTTTTGTTGCTACCTTTTTAAAACAAATGCGACACACCGCCCGGCTCATTCAAATCCGTAAATTCGCCTCGTTGATTTGGCTTAAATCCTAAATATTCCCACACCGGAGATGTGGTATTAGGTTTTGCAACCACTTCTATTTAACTTCAAATTCCCCTCGAGTAAGTCACACGTTGTCTCCTGCTTGTCTCTATATTATTTGGCTGCTGCACGCGGAGTGTCCTGACCTGGCTGTGTCATGGGCTGTGTGTGAGCCCCGCCCCTCACAGCGCGCCTGGCCGGCAGACACAGCATGCCTGGCTAAAATGCTGGTCACATCCTTATGTAAACAAACACGCATGTAAACGGCAATTTATCGAGCTCAGAAAAGTTATCGAGTCCATTTTTATTTATCGTACGATAAGTAAATGTATTGATTATCGCGAAAGGCCTACTAAACTGTTTGTTAATCCAACAACCATGAGTCATTTACCAGGGATATACTTTTTGCAGCTTCTAAACGTGAGGATTTGCTTATTTTCTTTTAGTTTATTTCACTGTTCATACAATCTCTTTAATTTAGACTGACAGCCCAAAGAAGGAGTTTGAAGATATTATTTTAGGCTCTGGGAGATTGTAATGACCATTGTTAGCAGGTTATTTGATCAAATGTATTGTTATTCGACAAAGCCAAATATCTAAATATCTGAACATCTCTTTTTTCTTCCCTGCTCTCCTTGGAACAGCTGTAAGAGGTAAGTACCTTTTCACTATTTCCATCCCCACCGTTGTACGCTGTGAATGATGCTGAGCAGGCTCTCTTTATGTAGCAGTATGGGTGAATGACACGAAAAGAGCCCGGAGAACTATTATACGGCCTCTCTTTACTGTTTTTTCCCTTAAATGATGGTTTAAGATCCCGAATGGCTCTCAATCCTTCTTGTGGGATTTTATGGTAGCAGACAACATTTACAGTGTGTTTTCAGCACGCCCACAAGAGTCCTGAAGTCATACTAGATTTGTCATTTCTGCACTGAAAAGACCGGCATGGTACATTTACAGGCATTAAATCAGAACTAGTAAGTCTTCACAAAGTCCCATATTGTCCGCAGTAGCGTGGCGTGGGGAAAAAAATAGGGGAAGCCAATAATACGTCCTTTCTTTTGGGTCGGGGGGGTGTGGTGGTCAATATAATAACGTAACCATGTTACAGCATCCCGGTATCATTTTACACACATTTGTATCATACAGATGCAGGACTTACACACGGCTGTTATCTAACCGACATGTCCGCACGCACTCTCCAGCCCAAACTCTAATAAGCATTCATTCACAAACTAAATCAGGAGACCTTTAACGTTTTACGTCCGATTCGCTCCTTTTTTCCTCGCTGTACACAGCTCCAGTTTGGGCATCGGCCTGTCATCAGATTGTATTTGTTGTTGCTGCTGTAGCGGAAGTTTAGTACAATTATTTTTGAGTAAATACTCCAAATCTCCACCCTCCATAATTGCACTTGCTTCAGTTGCTTGCTACTTTTGAATGGCGGTGAGAGTGGTGCAGTGACGCTATCTATCTTCTATCGATTAGATTTATGATTAGAAAATTATAAAAGTAGGGTAGACATGTGGATATTATCCGACTGAACACAACGTGCATTTATTTAACAGGTTCGTTTTCCACTGACCTTATTTCGAGCTATTTTCCAAAATCCTATGGAGAAATCCTGTGTCGAGGGAACCCGAGCGCAGCTTACTTCCGGGTTTTAGGACGCGTCACTGCAACACTAAATTGATGCGATTTGATTTGATTGTGAGGCAAGGGAAGCCGGCCGCCTCTTGCTTACCTTGGCATGGCCCTGACTAATCACAGGTTGGCAGGGGCATCACGTGAGCCTCATCTGATTGGTCAATCTCTCCATTTTTTTTCACCAAGGGAAGCCAATTTCGGCTGGCCTCCTCTCGCAACAGTGAGTGCAATCTACTGTTTCACCATAACATCTAGAGGGGCGCTGTTTCACTCTTTGTAAAATACTCAATGAGAATGGGGGAGAGACGGGCCGGCAGCAACACACAACAAAGAATTTCCGAAACTAAACTAAGTGTTTTTATTTATTTATTAAAATTATAACTACACTCCGAAAAAACAGGGGAAGACTGGCTTCCCTTGGCCTCCAGGAGAACACGCCACTGATTGTCCGGACTCTCAAGTCTATACATGAGCCTATCTGGCCTCTACAAATCCCCCAAAAGTGGAAACGTTCTTAGCGAGCTGCAGCAGAGGAGCTGTCCTTGGTGCTGAACTCACAGGAGATTTAAGAGCTGGAATTCGCCGCCTCTGCTTAAGTGTTCTGCTGCAACACCGGGTAATAACTGTGCTGTTTGGGACACATGATTGTATCTAAGACATTTTGAGAAGTCGTGCTTTTATGTCGAGTAGACAGTTTGTGGCAGAACTCAGGAGAGGAAAATGTGTTGTTTCACATTGTAGGTTTTTTTGTGGCACTCCGACTCCAGTTAAGCCCTGAGCCTGTTTTTCAGGTTTCAGGCTCGAAAATGCCACTAACACAACAAATGATATATCTTCACTTCTAAAAGGGGTAAATTAATAATTATTTTTTCTCAAAGCAAGGTTACATCTGTGAGTTGGATGTAGAAGTGTCAGAATCAATATAGATGTTTTTTATTTTAAAGTAAATTCAGATGGAACATAGTAAAAACATGTCAATTCTAATGTCCACCTAAAAAAAAAACTTTACTTATAGTGAAAACCACCCTTGCATGATGGGTTAGTAGACTAAAAGCTTTAGGAATCCAAACTATAACATATAATAAGTACCCTGTATCAAGATTGATGCAAAACAAGTGAAATTTGACCTTTTTAGAGAGATTTAGACAAATAAAGTCTAAGCGGACTCACCTCTGGGTAATTTAGGAACCATCGGTTCCATTTGAACTTTTTCACTGTAAAAATCATTTTATTACTTTGAATTATCACTATAGGTATTCATTCCATCCAAATACAACTGTTGTGAAAAAATAAATAAATAAAATAAAATAAAACATAGGCCTACTCTTACAGTGAGCCTCTGAATTAGCCCCGAGCGAAAAATGCGAACCTATTACTGCACCGAAAATCACTCCTCGCTCCCTTATTACTTATCCTAGCTGCACATCCAACACATTGTTTATGATCGCAAGGAGACACAGAATCTAACGGTGCCCACCTCAACACTGAAATAAACTCGCGACGTTATCAACAAAAACGTACATCAAAACAAATGGCGCTAGCGCTAATGCGCTAGGCTAACAATGACTTACCTTCCTCGTTGTCTGGTCTAAACTGGTCTTCAATGGCATTAAAACGATAAAAACGATGATGTAGTTAATCCATAGATTAATATCCAATGGGGCTGTGTCCCCTTTGAAATGTTCTGATAATCTATAAGCAATAAAACTGCAATTCCGTTATCTGCTGTCCGCTCTGTGCTCCGTGCGCTCTGGGTCCTGCTGCATTTCCTGCTTCGTTACGTTGTAAACAATAAATGAAGTCGGCTGCGTAATGTACTTAAGCTGGCTGGCATTCTTTATACTTTACGCAGGACCATATCTCTGGAACCCATTGGTCGATTCGTGTGATTTACACCTTTTTCTTAACCATCAGAACCAATAGAATCGATGGGCAGTTCCCAAATCTACGTAAACGTTACCATAGCGGACGTAATAGAGAAGCAAACGAAGCATATCTGAAAGTGCAAGCCTGGACGGCAATACTTTATACCGAGTATATTGCCATAAATATGATGATTGATTATCAGTAAAAAATTATACGTGACACAAAGACATTGGATTAACCTTGAGATGCGTTTTTATTCCGTTGAACACAACTTGTGATCACAAATCAAAAAAGGTAAGACGTAATTATTGTAATATTTTTGGAACCGGATGTTGTTTACTTTCTCTTTTCTGGCTGATAGCTCCAGGAATTCGAGGTCTTACAGTGATGACATTACATGTGTGGAATCTGTGGAGTCTCAGCTTTAAATTGTATATCTTGTTTGTGCAGTTAAGATAGTAATAAGGGCATTTATACCGTGTGTTGTGTGTAAAAAAGCGTTAGCATTAGTTAGCATTTTTTCGCTCAATGCTAATTCAAAGGCATGGTATTACTCTTGTGTTTTTTTTAGCTAACAATTGTTCTTATTGTCAGTTAGTGGAGTTTCTTACCTTTAAAAGGGTATGAAACATTAATAGTTTCATAAATGTTAAGAAGCCCTAAGACATGTGAGAGAAAAAAAACTGTGGGAGGGGTCCACTGGGGGGACCTTCGGGCTTAACTGGTTAAGTCTTTCTCGCTCGTACACTTTTTCCTCCACAGTCTCTGCATGCACTTTTTCTCCCTCGTTCTGAAGCTTTCATCGTGAGTGTTTGCTGGATCCAAATAGTGGAAAAACAATCAATAGTGGTTCAACATTTTGATGATTTCTTCATGCACTTACACTTGGGAAATATCCATCAAACACACTGACTGCATTACATAAATATAAGGGCCCATTTGGTCCTCCGCCTTAATGAATACTTTAAGGCAGAGCTACAGATCCAATCCTGTGTGTCTGTGAGGAATGAAGTATTAGTTGATCTGACTCTGGCTGTGGATATTTGGAAATCTGATTGATTTGGCTCAGTCTACAGGATAGCAGTGAATGTGGCAGCATTGCATCATGGTGCTGCTGTCTGACAAAAAACCCATACCTCCTGTGCTGATGTTTTATCGTTCCTGACTGAGATTGAATTTTGCTTTTCTGAGCGCTGTTGTTTTTTCCCTGGTTTTTTTATGACCAAAAGGGCCCTCAGGGACCCATTACAAATCCGTTGTGTAGTTTAAAAAATGCCCAGGCATCAACAGGAATATCTGACAGTATGTGAATCAGTTCCTTACAAACACATACATTCCTGCAGTGCAAGTCTTGAGTCTGACAGCATCACTAGGTGCGAGTACGGAGTGTGTGTAAACAGATGGTGGAGAGCGGAGATGGCAGAAGGCTCAGAACTCTCTTCACTTCCCGCTCGGCTCTCTCCATGCACCGGAATATTAGCTCACATCACACTGAGATGGGCCTCAAGCAACATCTTTCCTGCTGGTGTGCATTCCTCAAAAAAGCACAAACAAACACCATCTCTCTTCTTATACACACAGTCTCCTCTCCATTGAAAAGGATGTCTACCAGATGTGTATATGGTGTTGTCCATCTGCCTATTTTCTTGTGTGTGTACAGTACATGAGTGCATGTGTTTCTCAGCTGTAAAAGACACACTCATTAGATGTACATTCTGAGGTAAACTAATTAACAGCCTCGTTAAGACTCAAGCAGCTCTCCTGCTGAGGTTGAGGAACAGTCAGACCAACACACACACACACCCACACACCCACACACACCACACACACACACACACACACACACACACACACACACACACACACACACACACACACACACACACACACACACACCACACACACACACACACACACACACACACACACACACAATTACAGGCCTCTCTCATCTTTTTAAGTGGGAGAACTTGCACAATTGGTGGCTGACTAAATACTTTTTTGCCCCACTGTATATATATATATATATATATATATTACACTCTTCCCTCTAGATACAGGCGGCATGAAGGAAACTATTATATTTCAACAATGAGAAAGAATAGAGAGAAAATCAGAGAGAGGACAAGCAGATTTCATTATGATGAAAGAAACCACCCTTAAAAATGTTTTTATTGTTCATAATTGGAGCCTTTAATAATAATCCTCCTGTAGGGTCCTGGTGTACACACACACACACACACACACACACACACACACACACACACACACACACACACACACACACACACACACACACACACACACACACACACACACACACACACACACACACACACACACACACACACACACACACACACACAGCCATCATAATAACACTGGCAAACAAGCTTTTTTTTAATAAAGACACCCCCCATCAGGATGAAACAGCGGCTGCCTTTGCATCAATAAAGGTCAGTCGTCATGCATGCCAAGTTATTGTTAAACTGTAATTCTGCATTAGGAGTCAGCTGTGGCTGCTGTTGATCCAACCTGCATATGTCACAGTGTGTCTGATTTCCCATGACACATTTCCATGGGAACCAAAACAGCCCTGCATCAGCCGGCCTCCAACGACCTCTTTTCTCCACTTATGTTAGTCCCTCATCCCGTCATTGGCGATTCTTCAGTGATATGCATATGTGCTGCTGGATTTTTAATGATAGTTTATTGCAGTGACAGCACTGCAATTATCAAATGCAGTGGTCATGCATAGGAGACCGTAAGGTTATACAACATTTTGACATGCCAGAAAATGCCTATCGAAGCAAAAGCTTTACGGTAATCTCCATTTAAAAAAGGTTAGTTGGATGTAATTATATTTAATTTTAACGCAGCATTTCAGTTCTTATTTGTTGTAATCACACCCAGACTATCATTATATCTCATTTTTGTTAATCGCTGTATGATTACTGTATTATATGTTCCTGTTTGTGTACAGTTGTGTTGTGTGACAGCACTGCACTGTTTGATTGTCCCGGTGTGGATGTGTTTGTAATGCTAATGTGATTGTGACTGACATGTTGTAAATAGGTGTGAATGCATAAACACTCTGAAGGACATGTTTGTTTCATCTGTCTCCCATTATGTCGAAACGTATGTCCATCCTCCTTTTTTTATAGTAATGTGTATGACAGAATAATACATTTTAAATTCCTGACTGAGAAACTATGGCTTTTACTGTATTCTCTCTGTGCCTGTGGACAATTGTAACACACACAGTACAGTACCCACACACACAGTAACAAACACACACTGACAATGTAAAGGCCATTTGCTCCTTGCTGCATTCTGTCTTCATGTCGCCGCTCTCACCAGGCATCTCATAGATCCCATCATTTAGCCCTTATCTTGCTGGCGGAGGTTGTTTGTAGGGGAATGTGTTTTGTGTATGTGTGTTGGTGTGTGTGTCCTTTCAAGCAGCCATTTGTGTGCCTGTGGACCAGGCACCAGTAACTCTGCACACTGTGTTTATCACCACCTTCATTTGCTCCATTGTTTGAGTCTTAAAAACAGTTGCCATTTGAAATCATTCTCCACTACTTTGGTTAATTACTGCATTCCATTAAGTAGGTGAGCCAGTGAAAAGGCCAACTGCAGGCTGCGTGTTATAAAATGCAGGATGATAAGTCAATCATCCAAGTTATCCAGTTCAGGTTTGAGAGTTTAACTTGGGTGATTATTGATGGGTGCTGGGGGTGGAGGTTTAGAGGAGGTGGGCTGGCTGGCCTTGAGCAGACGGCATTTACAGAAGCATAAAACTGAGATGGGATCAATGCTGTAGGTCTTGTTTAGATTCCAATTACAGCCATTTCTGATCAATTGGCTCTTCTCCAAACCGGCAATCTGGGGCTCTGGCTTTGATCAATGGCCACACACACAGTTGCGCTCACACACTCCGAAACACAAGCGTGAACACACTTTCATTCTTCCTGTTTTTTGCATTTACGCACGCAAACACACACACAAGCACGGAGGCAATGCCAGCCACATGTGTTTGATCAATGTTCACTCGGCCTGAGAGCAGGATCTGCATTATTTCATGCTCTGTAGTTTTAATTGATCGCAGGATAAAATGATTAGTGAAGGAATCTTTCATGTTGTTGTTTTCCTCTTTCCTTACATTGAGCCTCATGGAATTCATTTGCTAGGAGAAGCATTTGTCCTTGGATGTGTGTGTCTGTGAGCTTGGGTTTGATGGTTAAACACGTAGCAGGTACATGTTCTAGGCGCTTGCAGATCCCAGTCGCATATTGTCATGCTTTGTGAGTCAGAAAATGATGGATTTATCTACTCAACACCAATTTTCTATTGTATTCCCTGTTATGTATTTTATTGAAATTATTTCACTCATTTTGGTAAGAAAACATCCTAATCAACACAAATCATTAAGCGTTCACATTCATGTAACATTTTATAATGTAATAGTCTAATAAAGTTCCACATAGTGCTAGCTTTCCAAAGGAGGAGGGGTAATTGTTCAATATATCCACTAGTGGCTAACAGTATACAAATTGGCTGTAATAGTGTGTGAATGTGAAACACACAAAGGCAGTCTACCAACTTTGTTTTGGACTGTATCCATATTTATGTGTTAATGAAGAAGAAGTCACAATAGGGGAAGACATATTTTTAATTGGGAAGTGTTAGCGATCATTGTTTACTGAGAGGGAAACCTCTGTTTTGTTAAACAAGCAGTCGATGACCTCAAGTGATTGCAGATGGCTCCACACACACACCACACACAGTAGCCTAAACACCTCCCGTGCTCTCTTCCAGCTTGCGTTTGTGTCAATATGTTTGCTTTGTTTGGATGAGTCAGTTCATTTTGTTGACTTATTTTCTGCATCAGAAACAATCGCTGCGGCAATTGGGAAGGGGATTAATTTTATGCAAATGAATGCAAATAACTGTGACACAGAACTCCATCCGCATCGGTTCTATGCAAATGATGTTTGCTTAACAGACGTATTGGAAAGGCCTGCGTTTCCCACCCACCCCTCTTCCCAACGCATCCTCCTCACCCACTTCACCCTCCGCTAGCAGTGCCCTATGCTTTCTCGTTTTAACATTTCCCCTTTCGGCCCCCCTTCAGTCTCCCTTAATCCCCTCTCCACCCTTTCCCTCACTTGGGCCTGCAACTCTGCCTGGGCGGTTCTCCCAAGTCTCACCCGCTACACTCCCCCCCCCCCTCCCTCCCCCCCCCACCATTCCTCCCCCTATCATGCTTCTGTGTGCTGCATGGCTGTTAGCAGTGTGAGGAGGCACTAATGGGGCTTGAGAAAAACATTGTCATAGTGCCTGGAAAGCGCAGAGCCGAGCAGGAGGCAGCCAGGACGGCCTGACATTAGACTTGCTAATGGAGGTTAACAGAACACGGAGAAGACGGGATGGAGAGGGAAAACACAAGGACCAGAGGAGATAAACAACGGGAATCCTGAAGGGGAGATGGAAAGTGTGACTAAAGGGAGAGAGAGACAGATAGAAGATGGCAACCAGGCTCATCCTCTGTCGTCCTGTCCTGCAAGCATTGGGGGAGGAAAGGAAGGAAGAAGAGAAAAGGGAGGGAGGGGGGGTGTCTCTTTCCTCCCTTTATGCTCCAATCCTCTTTTCTGGTTTCATGAGAAGATTGTGGTATCACGCGTGACGCTTCCCTTCAAAGGCGAGGGACAGAGGGTTTGTGTGTTCAAATGTAAGGGAATTCATAAAAGCCCTCATCCACCCAACTCAGATTCCCCAGTGACACACATCACAGCAGGGGAGAAATTATTTTAAAACGTACCCGTCCATGGCTTTGTGCTTGTATGTAATGGCACCAAGGAAAGTGCCATTGCTCAAAAATAGATGGCCTTATAGAATTAAACCTTTTAAAGAGAGTTTGCCTCACTGTGACTGAAGTGGCAAAACAGAACTGTGGTGACTTCTGTGAGTGCATTGGTCACAGGACGGGGGCTCAGAGGGAAACTATTTCCACACGGCTTTTGTGGAAACACAGCCAGCCACAGTCTCACGCCTAAATGGCATTTGTGAGTAATATGCTTTTCTCTGCTGCAAGTGCAAGCAATGCAATACAGCTAAGTAATATCTCTCTGCAGAGCAATACTGGCTGTCAGCATTATATGGATGAGTATGACGTGTGTGTGTGTTTGTGGTGTGTGTGTGTGTGTGTGTGTGTGTGTGTGTGTGTGTGTGTGTGTGTGTGTGTGTGTGTGTGTGTGTGTGTGTGTGTGTGTGTGTGTGTGTGTGTGTGTGTGTGTGTGTGTGTGTGTGTGTGTGTGTGTGTGTGTGTGTGTGTGTGTGTGTGTGTGTGTGTGTGTGTGTGTGTGTGTGTGTGTGTGTGTGTGTGTGTGTGTGTGTGTGTGCGCTTCTATGCGTGCTTGTCAGATCCATTTAGATTGCAGGTATACTGTAGGAGTTAGATGGGCAGACTCCTGTGTTAGCCATGCATTGTTAGCATTTGTCACCAGTCACATGCTTGACTGTGTTTCAGCCATTAGGAAGAAAGTGTGGAATGAGGGAGAAAGTAAAACACAAAAATCACCAACTACAAATGTTCTTCTCAAACACTTTAGTAACCTCCATCTTAAAGAAAAATCAACTTCAACTTGGGTCTTATAAATAATTGCAACATAGCTGTCAGACGAGAGCCAATACTACATTATCCAAACCACCGTATTTTGACTTAAATCCTAAAATATCTGTAAATCTCCTTGTATGTCTAAGTGCGTATCTACATGAAGTATGATACCTCAGAGACAATATCTCAGTTTGCTTTTGTTTTCACTTCCAAATAAGACTGATCGCATAACTACTTGTGTTTCCAGATCTCATCATTCAATTTGGTGAGCACACAACATCAACAGGAATAATGGCCTATCCTACAAAAATAAAAAAAACACGTTGTAGTAAAACACAATTATCCTTTAATTCACACTGACAAAAATGTGAAAGAGTAAAGAGCTTGTGAAGCAGGCAGAGCAAAAGCGAGAAACAGACAAGGCGGGAGTAACACACATGCACGGATGCACACACTCACTCAGGGCACCAGCAAATACAGATTTATGTGGCAATACAATGGCGTGGTAGTTGGTGACAGCCATTGCGGGGACATCTAAAATCAGCAGGCCTCTGGCTCTGTTCTCTGTACTGTATGTACCAACCCAGTCTCACGGCATTTCGTGTTCACCAACACGATTTTTAATCTATTGATTCGTGTTCACCAACACGATGTGCCCCTTTTTTTTGTGTTGCACAGCACGATTTTAAAAGCAATGTATTTCTACTGCCTGCAGCACGTCTTTTTCTCCGGTCGGGTCGTGGGAGACCGGAAGCTGTGTGGTTCATAAAAACATGTTCTTACTCAATATCAAGCCACAATTATTGCTTTTATTTTAAATCGTATAATTTCGGACTTTTGTTGCCGTCTGTGAGGAAAATAATGGGGCTCAGAGCCTCAGAATACGGAAATCTGTATTTTAAAATATTTTTTTCCTTCTAATTCGTTATTCTTTTCAAATAACACACTGTTATTTACTCACCAATAACACACAATTATCCTTGCTTTTATTTATTGGTTTAATTCCATAATCTCGGGCTTTTTGGCGTCCGTCAGGAACTGAATTTCAAAATAAAAATAACCGGAAACAGACGTAGGCCTATAAGGGACATTTCGAGCATCATTGCGATTGTCAACATTTCTGAGTTTTGGATGGCCGAAGACACTACACTACCCATAATCCCCAGCTATCGTTTAGGACTACAGTCCCCGTAAGGTTACGCAGAGCGTCAAACAGCTGTGTGAAATGAAACGAAACCACGCCAGACTATCCAAAACTGGAATCGAACGCCCCCCCAGAACTACACATGCTGGCTATTGTGTTTCGCAAAATGTTCTATGGGACGTCTCTACTCAACGTTTTCGTTTTTCCCACAATTAGAAGTTGCCAGTATTAAACACATTGGTGTTATCAAATGTAAAACATATAATTAATAAATGGGTTAAAATCGCTTGTGTCCATAATGCGCAGCATTAATACCCACATGACAGCTCATTGTTACTTTGTAATTCTACTCCACTACAATTCAGAGGTTAACCTGGTATTTTTACTCCACTGCATTTATTTGAGTTACTTTGCAGATTCTGAGTAATTATGTGAAATATAAACAACCCTTAAATCAGACTTTAGTTACACCTGAGTAAAATTCAGGTAAGGTGATTGTCAAGTGCCAACAATCAGGAGAGATATTTGATAGTTGGTGCTTGAGAAGACTAAACATGTATCTGCAATTGACATGAATGGAAACAAGTAATAAAGTATATTCATTACTCGTTATTCTCTACTAATAGTTAATTAAAGACTGTATATTATGGCTATTTTGCACATCCCTTTCAAGATTTCAAAGGTTTATTGACATATCATATACACAACTACGGTGTAGTTATGCAATGAATGAAACACTTGGGTCACAGGTTCCTCAACAGTGCATTACAAGACATCTATCAATATGTGTGTACCTCCACCATTAAACTGTCATATTCTGCACATTTCTTATTCTATCTACATAAGAGTATAATTAATATGTATAATATCAGTTAAAATAAGTGCTTCAACATAGTTAACATTGCAGGAAAGCAATATATTAGACGTTAAGTACTTTGTCAGGCTTAATATTTATCTGTAGATAGATACCTCCCAAAGTTTTTTTTCTTATTTAAAAGAAGACCTTAATCTGTTATTTAATGTTTAAATAAAGGTTAATTCGTTTTTTCTGTTTTGCACCTCCTCCTATTAATATCTTTGTACATTCTGCACTAAACTGTTTTATTGTAGAGATCACTTATTATAGGATCTTCTTGATTTTTTATATTCTATATTTATACTTTCCCCCTATGAAAGTATGTACTCTTAATATTTTTTTAATCAAATAAAACACAATAATTCAATAACGTGCTTTAACCACTAGGAGGTGCACACAAGGTACACACAGCCATAATAACTTTGTATTATTAGTGTAGGACACTTGTGTTTTCGTACAACATCTGAAAATGTGTAGTTTTATGCATGCTTTCACATAATTTTACAGCATATTGCTATACTATTTCAGACTCAGTATTTACATTCTTACATTCAAAGAAAATCAGTAATATCTTTAAAAACTACAGTCCTTTATATCAGCTGTGCACCGTTATGGTGTAAATATAACCTATCTGTGAATTAGATCAAATGTAAAAGTCAGCCGAATTAGTGTTGATACTGCAAGGAGACGTATTGTGTGAAGAGAAATTGAAGATGTTGTTTAATTGTTGAATATATTTATGATCCACGTCAAGTATTCAGTTTCGGCGGCATTTTCTCAGTTTTTCCAAAGGTCTTCTCATCAGGGCTCTATAAATAAAGAACTACGGCAGATCTGTAATATCCAATGCAGCCGAACCGTGTATTACAATGCCGTTATGTGATGACTTTCAAAGAGAAAAGCAAGAGCGCTCGGAATTAAGTATTATTTATTCTTTTAAAATGTTTTCCGGATTTCATACCATATAAACACCAAATCACAGCATGCATTGCGGCTAAAACATCCAATAAACGGGCTTAAAACCATAGCTGAGGATCTTGGGTAATCGCTCGAAATGCCTACGTCTGTTTCCGGTTATTTTTATTTTGAAATTCAGTTCCTGACGGACGCCAAAAAAGCCAGAGATTATGGAATTAAACCAATAAATAAAAGCAAGGATAATTGTGTGTTATTGGTGAGTAAATAACAGTGTTTTATTTTTGAAAAGAATAACAAATTAGAAGGAAAAAAAGATTTAAAAAATACAGATTTCAGTATTCTGAGGCTCTGAGCCCCATTTATTTTCCTCATAGACGGCAACAAAAGTCAGAAATTATACGATTTCAAATAAAAGCAATAACTGTGGCTTGATATTGAGTAAGAACATGTTTTTATGAACCACACAGCTTCCGGTCTTCCTCGACCCGATCGGAGAAAAAGACGTGCTGCAGGCAGTAGAAATACATTGCTTTTAAAATCGTGCTGTGCAACACGAAAAAAAGGGGCAAATCGTGTTGGTGAACACGAATCAATAGATTAAAAATCGTGTTGGTGAACACGAAATGCCGTGAGACTGGGTTGGTATGTACACACTGTGGTGTCTCCAGCAGCTCTCATCTGTCATGGCTACAGATGGCTGCTGTGCCCACCAGCGAGACGCTGCTCTTTGACAGACTGTCGCTGTGTCTGTTCCTACGTTGCTGTTTATGTATCTGATTTGACAAGCTAGCTAAACGACTGAACTACACGCCTTCAGCTAACAGCCCAACAAATGTGCATTCACTGCAGACGCATACACACAGTCTTGATCTATGAGCACTTATATCCATATCTGCTGCTAGGATTTGTTTTGATCCCATAAGGCCAAATGTGTTTTTCTGTCACTCCTCGATATCATGCAGCAAAGTTGTCTGAACAACAGCCGCTCTGCTGTTCCCTGCTTTCTGATTCACGCTCTGTCTTCCCGCTGTAGCGGAGGAGAGGGTAACGAAGTTGAGGACAGATGGATTGGCCGGGGGAAGGAGCACGAGGGGGTGACGTGGGGGGGGGGGGAGAGAGAGATGGAGAAAGAAGGATGGTGGAGGAAAAGGTGCGGGTGTTTGAATCCTCTAGTTGTCAGAGGTGCTGCATTATTGATGTCCTGAGGATCCCACATTGTCACCGAGTTTCTCAGACTGTCGTGTGTGTGTGTGTGTGTGTGTGTTGTTCTGTGTAAACGCGGCGTTGTACTAGTTTGTTGTGGTTGCACAAGTCCCGCCGGAGTGCTACCTGTCAAACACCTCCGCATTACATGGAGCTCAGTCGGTGACAGTGCTGTCTCTTGTCGCGCTGACCACATGGGAGAGCCAACTTACACACACTTCCTGAGCGATTTCTGGGAGGAGGTGATTGTGTGTGACGGGTATTCTGTTGTACTACGGGTTCTCCTTGGTTTCCACTCACTGCGTATCTGTGATGTGGCTTTGTCAGTCTGCATTGGGAAGTTAGAAGTAAGCCGGAGTAGCTCACCTTGTGTGTGTGAGTGTATTTTGGGATGAAGAATCTCTGACATTGAGCGATGGCCCTTCTGCTCTCAGCTTTATCTCATGAATTCTTTAGACTGTCTCCTCAGCAGACAGTATACTTCACTATTGGATACAAACACAGCGGTGCATGATCAATATATTCATGTCACACTGAACATCCACTGGTGCAATAACAGGACTGAAGCTAACAATGTCTTTACTCTTTTTTCAAATAAAGTGGTTCATGTTTAGTCTATAAAATATCTTGTGTTAACAAGTATAAATGTCAACTATGTTTTACACCAGCTCAAGGTAAAATCTGCAAAGAGATTTAAATACATAACTCAAAAGACAGAAAGCAAACATGTTCATATATGAGAAGATTAAACAAGCATACATTTGGTAAATGTTTATCAAATATACAAAATGAATTTTCTCTAGACTTATTTCAATCAAGGACAGCGTTTTTTCATTCCTTAATGCCTAACTGAATTAAAGTACCGTGCTGTAGTGTTGAGGGTAAGGTAAAGGTTAAGTGTGCACTTTGAGGAGCTCTACAGAAATGAGTTTTTCTCATCCTACCTTTATGCTTTAAAACAAGCTCCTATACTCTAAAAACACTTTATTTCCACAGCTCCTTTTTAATCAGACTGAGATGCTGTGCAGGTATCAGTGCTATAAGTCACTTTACTTAAACACTTGATATAGTCCATTCTTATCAAGACTTATTCAATAAACACCAACCTTTGTCAGCTGTTAAAAATGTGCTTATTTACTCTATAAAACAATTATTTGAAGATATAGAATACAAAAATAAAAGCAACTTAATAGAAAGTTGCTGCAATGTATGTGTACTCTTCCAATGTCTAGTGAAATGTAATGTCTCATTACGGCCCGGCAGCGCAGTGTTTGAATGTATCCGTGAGAGCTGATGGCTTGTTTCCAATCTTCTATATGAAGTGTTTCTTTCACACAAACGTAGGGATGTGTAGTGTTGTAGAGATCCTCGTGCTAACGGTAGCACATTCAATGAAATGCCAGTGCTCCTAATAAGTCACATCAAGTAGAGTCATGAATGTTTTTGACTCAAATCATATTTCATCAGTGCTTATTTGGCTTGCATTGCCATGACCTATAAGCCTGTATAAGCAGTCGCTGCCTTTGGGCTACGGGCGAGCACCACCATCAAGAAGACACACACCCTCACCCTTCAACTCGCAGAGCTCCCACTCGTATTTTGTTTTTATCACATGTCATGAACTGAGCTCTGGACTCCATCTTTCAGGCACTTTAACGCTAGAACTTATAACTTTTTACGAGGATTTGTTCATCAGCGAAAGGCATTCACATCAAGAATTATCTTCAGTGAAAAGCAATTATCTGAGAAAACATAATAGAAGCCAAATGACAGACAGTGGTA
This sequence comes from Gymnodraco acuticeps, assembly GCF_902827175.1. Lineage (NCBI taxonomy): Eukaryota > Metazoa > Chordata > Actinopteri > Perciformes > Bathydraconidae > Gymnodraco > Gymnodraco acuticeps. The sequence goes on from NW_022990673.1 coordinate 1,451,150, forward strand.
AAAAAGAGGGGGGAGAAAATGGAGAGAAAGGAATAAATAGATGGAGAGATAGATTGTATTGTGCTGGCCATCTTCCCAGCACGGAGGGATCGATCAGCAGAACGAGAGAGCCTCACTATTTCCTCTGTCGGTAGAATGAGCCAGGCTAATAATGGAAAGCAGTCATCTCCCCTTGCTCGCTCTCCCTCCCTCCCTCTTTCTTTGCCTTCATTCCGTTCCATTTTTCTAAAAAACATCATAGCGTAGTCGGAGGGCTGCCTCTCTCTCCCACAATGATCTGACATTTGGAAAACAAACGCGTTTAGTGGGAGAAGTGGGCGTCAAGCGGCAATGAGCCCTTCTGAAACACTGACTCGAGACATCCGGGGGGAGCCAACACACATATGCAGACATAAGTGGTACACGGCGGGAAGCTGTCACCATCCCTCAGTGTATATCCCTGCATCAGAAACAATATAGGAATCAAGAAAGCCAGAACTCAATGGTCTAATCACGGCGGCTGCAATCTTAGCGCCGCTACCTGCTACTCATAACGAGCTAAACAACATTTTCCCCCGCACTTATTTCTGCCACTCACTGTCCGTCACTCGGCTTCAAAACACAATTACTGCCATTCAAGAGTCCACATGTTGCCACTTGTCACTTATGCAAGAATGTGTTTTTTTTTATGAGTGTGCATGTGTGGCTGTGTTGGTCTTTTCAACCGGTGGTGGTTTTATGCAAATTGGTAACAAATGTTCTTCTTAAGAGAACCACAGATAATGGCTGAATGTCTTGTTCTAAGGCCTGTACCGCTGATCACCGCTACATGTTCAACTGGAAATTGTGATCGTCTTTGTTTTTTTTTCAGTGACTCCTATTCGTTATTAAATGCTACATTGTTGGAGTCTTGGGTGCTTTGATAAGCTGTTAGCACAAATTATACTTTTATTAGATTCTATGATGAAGAATGTAGGCAACATTTACACATCCACAAGACACCAAGCAACATTTGCCCTTCTTTGGTCTACACAAACTCCGTAGCTTCTTATTGCACCACAATGCTCACTAACTAGTTGCTTAAAGATTCTACCTTCATCCTTTCTCTTTAGTCTTCATCATTGGCAGCAGCTTGTATCAATTCGTTGTCGTGTTGCTCTTACTCAACAAACCTGCAGTCATGGTCGCGGAAAACAGAAGCTTTTTTGGTAGAAAACTCAAAATAAGAGGCTCCATGTTGCTGTGTAGTTTGCACAAGGCTGCACAGTACTTAACCTCAGAGTAAAAGTCACATGTGTGTGTGTGTGTGTGTGTGTGTCTGTGTGTGCATCCTGCTGATGTCTGGGAGAACAAGCTGTCATTCAGACTATAAGATCACAACAGGGAAGTGGCACCAGTCTGTGACACATGTCAGTGACGGCTTACAGGCAGCCACTGTGTGTCTGCTGTCTGACGTTCAGCACTGGGAGGCAGAGACACGCAGACAGATGGATCACTGGTGGACTAGTTCTACATACTGTAGGCAGATAAATAGGCATATTAAACAGACATGTCCTTTTAAACCTCCCTCTTCCAGCTAAAGTATCCCGGTCGTCTTTTTTAGATCTTTACAGCTATGTCATCATTCCTCTATTTTGTCTCATCATCCACCACAAAAAGACTAATTTGGGTCACGCCCTCTCCAACTGTCCTTCATCTTCTCTGGTCCTGCCATCAGTCTTCCTTTCCTCTCTTTTCTTGTCTTTCTTAATCCTTTCATCTCCCTCCATCTCTCTTTCCTTTCCTATTCCCGTTTACGTCTCCTCTCCCTCTGTATCTTATGATCTCAACCAGAGAGTAATCTGGAGCACAGTGAGGGGTCATTAAAATGCACAACCTTGCACAATAACTTTAAAGGCTTCCTTTTTATAAAACACTAATGAGAGAGCACTTCCCTATCCGCTGCTCAATACGCTGTTTGTTTATTTTCTCTGTTTTCAAATGAACAAATGAGAAATGTGGTACAGTACATCTTCTTATCTCCAAGTATAGGATTTTATATATTCAATTTAAATACCTTGTTATATTTCAAACCACGGGACAGTCAGTGAATGATTCCAATGATTGTCCTGTATAGTTGCTTTTCCCTTAAAGGTCCCTATTATACTGTTGTTCATCAATATATTATAGGTCTCAGATACAAAACATGTCTCTGAAGTGTTTGGCTCCAAATAGCCAAACAGATGAAGCATTGCAGCATCCCATAATCCCCTCTGTTTCAGCCCCGTTTCAAAAGTGCTGATTCTCTGTCTGTTACTTTAGATGAAAATAAGGAGCCACTCCCCACGCCCCTCTGATGCCCCTTTCACACAGCCATCGCTTTTTCAGCTCCGGCTCGGAGCTGGAGCCTGAAAAGCGCCGAGTTTTTTCCTGTTCACACCGCAGCGGCGCCGGTTCTTAGATCCGGAATCCGGTTCACTTCCAGCTCCAAAAAATTGTCGGTCTAGAGGCAAGAGCTTCGGAGCTAAGAGGTGGCGTCAGTCGCTTACGTCTCTCTTACGTCGAGGCGTGCAGGAAACTAAACCCACCTCCCCTGAACATGGGTCGACTGTCATGCCTGCCTACAAACAGGCCATGGACAAGTGCTTATAACACACTTATAAAGTCAGGCAACACTACCAGGCTCGTGTGGATTCTGTTTATTTGTACCTTACTTTGACTATCCGTTCACTGTTATTGAACATTGTGGAGAGAGGCAGACGTTTTGTTTTGTATTATAGCAGCTATCGGATAGAATCAATACATGGGCTGCACAGGTTGTCGTGTCCGACTATCACAAGTAGAATCATAATAAAAATACGCAGGTAAAATGTGCCTGTAGAAAACGGTTTATGCCACAATAGGATAGCAATAGCAAGTAGTCAGTTTAGCTTCGGTTGCTATGCTAACATCACCCATTTTATACCAGAGAAACTTTCATAACAGCGTTGTGATACCAAACAGCGTCAATTCAGACTGACACACATTCACTTAGGCTAAGGAGAACTGGGGATATGTATCAGCTGCTTGTGTGAGTCGGACAGTGAATACTTTAGAGCGGCCGCTGCAATGTGAGCTAACCGGGAGCTAACGGAGGAGAATAAACTCCCGTAGAAGAGCAGCCAACACTGCAGCGGTCGGTAAATGCTGCAGAAACACATTAATAAACAATGAACCACGGCACTCTGGAGCAAAGTATAAGGTTGGAGAAGTCGTTATTCAATTTATTCTGGCTTCGTGTGATTAAAAGCAACACGATCATCGACCCGACGCAGTTCCCCGTTGTTGTGAGCGCCGTAATTGCCGTTGGGAGCAAATCAGCGATGTAAACGGTGACGTCATGACGCAGCAGCGGCAGCACCAGTCGGGTGCTGGCGGTGTGAACAGAGCGGGAGCAGAAAAGGGAAACCGGAGCTGAACCAGAAAAGCTCTAGCTCGGAGCGTAGAAAGGGGGAAAGCGCTGGTGTGGAAAGCCGCATGAGAGATATTGGTTAAAAAGAACACAATTGTGCTCTAAAGGTAGGACACACCAAGCATGACACCAAAGAACGCACACAGACGGACCCGACTGTTCTATCGCCTCGCGTCTCTGCGTCTTGGCCAACAGTCGCACTGGAACACACCGCAAAGACTTCAGAGCCGACGGCCAGTAGCACGTACGAACGCGCATGCGTGAGTGGCAATAACTGTCCTTACCAGCAGCGGGCGGTAGTGTGTATTCGTCATTCAAAAGAGGCAACAACCGGAAGTCAGACTGCGTGATAACAGAGAGAAGAAGAACAGGCTGCGTGATATAAACAAACAACAAATAGCGTGTGCGTTCCATTTTCACTCTACAACGAGAACCTCATGGGGCTTTCCCGAACCTGTGTCGAGAGCTGGAGTTAAATGAAATCTCAGATTTGCCTTCTTAATAGTTTGTTTGGGTCCCTCACTTCCGTTTCGCTTCTCAAGGCACTAGGCTTGTTTGAGACGCGTTGCGGCTCGCCTCGAAAGTAGACGAGAATAGCCGATCGCAGCCGGGGGAGGTCTCAAAAAGCTCGCCTGAAGTCGGACAGCTCGGAGTCGGCTTTTTCATCTTCTTCTTCTCTCGGTTTTTTGGGGGATTGCAAACAACTTTAAGGTGCATACTGCTGCCTCCGGAGTCGGCTTGACTCGGTTTACATTTATAAAGAATGCACAAATGTGTTTAATAGTTAATGTCAGATATGTACTAAGTAAATACATTTGTTCCTGCTCAAGATTAGATTAAACTTTATTGTTATTGCACATATTACAGGTACTGAGAGAACGAAATGCAGTTTAGTTTCTAACCAGGAGTGCAACAAGCAGTAAAGTGAAAAGTAATGTACACAATCTACAGAATAAAAATATACAATTTAATTGAATGATGAATATGGAGGGGTAGGCTATGAATAGATATACACAGCAGACTGTGAGCAGTATGAACAGTGTATGAATATGCTATATATATAATTTATGAAAACGGGTAAGCAGTGCAAGTATAAAATATATAGGCTAGATATTAATTTCATGATGATGAAACATTGTGGAACAATGATGAAAAAGGTGAGAATGGAAGTGGCGACGTAAAACTGACACAAAACAACAACAACACTTTTGCCGAGCCAATTGGAGAGTTTCATAAGCAGCACGTGGTAAAAACCACCAATGAGCGCTCAGCTCGAGATACCAGCGAGTCGTTTCCCATCAAGCATTTCGCTTCCGCAGCCCGTGGAGAGGAACTGCGCCGCGCCTCGCCGCGCCTCGCTCTCAACGCTGCGGGCGTCTTTGTCCCGCGAGATTTCAACGTCTCATGTGGGCGAGCCTCCAGAGCAAGTCGGACAAAATGACTAACCATCATGCAACGCACTAGCAAGACGTTGATCGCAACTGCGCAGGTCTCGCTTGTCTCAAACAAGCCTACTGACTCGCTAGCTGAACAGCCAATCAGAGTGATTTCTTTGGCCGATTGCCTAGGTTGTCGGCCAAAAAGGTGACTGTGCGGGACACACCAATCTGAGTAGGGCGACAGGACGCTCATCGTCGGCTTTTAACATCCATCCATGGCCAAAATCGGCTTGGTGTGTTCTGGGGCTTTAGAGGAGATTCAGGTGATAAGGTGGGGGGTGGTGATTGGCTAATGGTTACACAAGCCAACTTTTTTTTGGGGTTTTTATATAAATGGATCAAGACAAAAAGAGAGAGAATCTTTTTTCCTGAAACTTTCAGATTCTCTTTACACAGAGGGGACACATGTTGATGAATAAAGACATGAAAAAGTAGATTTTGCATAATAGGTGACCTTTAATATCCCAGTGTAAAGATGTATAATAATGACTTTAATTCACCAGCTTTTTCTCTATTATATGTTTCTCTATGTGTGAGTTTTAGTGTGTACCTGTGTGACTTTGTGGTAATTTATTCACTAAGTGTGGAGGATCATGAAAGCTCTACCACTGCTTCAGACCTCAGCTTCACTACACACTCTTTATCAGGCAAATAACCTTTTGAAAGCTCGGACTGGCTTCGTAAAGATGATTAATGGTTTCAAATGCTCCTGCTTGTGTATCAATTAGCCAGCGGACGTGAAGTAGAGTAAATGAATGAAGACGGAGAGCTTATAGTTTAAAGCACTTAGTTGTCAGCATTCTATATTATATTCATCTACATT
>NW_022990673.1:1457043-1528058 GCF_902827175.1 Gymnodraco acuticeps
ATTGTGACTTTATTTGCTCGCTTGGCAATTAAGTAAATGTAGAGATGCCTTTGATGTAGAACATAAACAAATGTTTCTGCTTTGTTTGCACTGCATCTCATTTCAGTAACCCACTCTCTGACTTGTTAGTTCCCTTGACCGGCTTCTCCGGTGTGTGATGTGCACGACTGAAGCCGTCAGATAATCCTCACCCGGGTGCTCACATGTCTTTGATCATGGCGGCAGAGCTGCTCTGTCAACACAAAATCGGCATCTTTTAAGTTAAAATATGCCCATTCTCTACTTCTTTCTCAGCTCCTGCAGTCAGCCATGGGTGGTGTGTGTATGTGCACGCCTGTGAGTGTGTGTGTGTGAGTGGGAGATGATTGTAGTGTGACATCTGCTGCTGACTAAGTGTATTGAACTTCTGTTGATATGGACTCTTGGCTTGTCTAGACATTTCCTCCTACATCTGGGTGGAAAAGAGAGTGGGACAGAGACTTTGATGTTGAAGTCTACATAAAAATGGACAGGAGAATGTCGAGAAGCAAAACAAGACGAGGTGAATAAGAAGCATAAGGCACTTTCACACTGCTGTACTTTTCCCACAAAGGTTCATGTGAACTTAGTTCATGTGAACTCTTTAGTTCGCATGAACTAAGTACAGATCGCGTTCACACTGGAAAAAATCCCTGGGGGTGGATTAGGCAAATGAAGCCGCTGACGTCACTTGTTCTTCTTCTGCTTTGGGTTTACTGGCAGGCCGCAAACCACTTCACGGCGTATACTGCCGCCCAAAGTCCCCGGCCGGAAGTCCCCGGAGTTGGGGACTGGCTTCAGTAGAAGCTGCTGGGACTCCCAGCAGCTTCTACTGAAGCCTTCCGAGTAAATCGCCAGAACGCCGACACCTCCTCATCTCCACCGCTCCCATGTTTTATTTTGTGTTGCCATAAGTTAGTCTCTCTGCGTTTCTGCGCTGGGCTAATGCTAATGCTAATAATGCTAATGCGAGGATAATAAAATGGCGGCTTCACAAAACTTTTTGGGAGTTTTACGGGGCGTGGTTTGTAATCCTTCCAGCCAATCAGAAATATAGCTCTTTTCTCACAAAAGAGCCGCTCGAAAGTCCCTGCTCTCTAGCAGTGACTTTCGAGGGGGTAAAAAGGTTCACATTAACTAATTTTAGTACCGGCTCTTTTTGGTGTGAACGCGATAAAAGAGTTCACATGAACTAAGTTCACATGAACCTTTGTGGGAAAAGTACTGCAGTGTGAAAGCGCCTATAGATAGCATAACAAAATTAAATGTTAAAGTCATAAAAGTAGAAGAGGTTTATTGGACCAGATTTAGCTACTAGCTCATTTCCATCTGCGGAGGAGCAAAATAATTATCCTAAAATGTATTCCCGGGAGCCATGGCAAACTACACAATGGATGGATATGCAACAATATAAACATATGCATATTCATACAGGCAAGCACCGACTACAAACTGTCATACAGTCTCATAATCTGATATGTGGGTGCATGTATGAGTTTCCATGTGCAAGACAGTGTTTTGCTGCCGGGTTTCTGTGCGAATAGCGGGTTTGGGAATCACTTAACTTCTGTCACTAGCTGTTATGTCTCTTGCAGCCGGAGGGACAGAGGACGAGAGGGATAGCAACAGAGTGAGAGACCGAGAGGGAAGGAGAGAGGCAACCAGCTAGATGCACAGATATTACCTGAACTGAGAGGAAGGATCACAAAATCCTTCTTATTGTAGTTTTAAAATGTTGATCTTTTATTCTCCTACTGTCTCTTTTCTACACGCAAACATACGCTTAGTTCTCTTCGTCTGTGCTTCATTCTAGAAAAATGAGAGACATGCAACGTCTGGCCTTTTTAACCCAACACAGGAGCCCTGAGCATGGTTAAATATTCCTCTGCTCCTGCTCAGCCTCTTCAACGCAGTATCCATGTCATATTTTGAATGATCTGTAGCTTTTGACAAACATGTACATACTGTACCTCAATGGGTGCCCTACATGCCCAAATACACAAATGCACGGCCTCAGAAGCATACAAGGGCACCCATCTTTCTGTGGGGTCTGTGTCACCCAGCCCCCTTCCCCCCCCCACAGCAGTATGTCTCTACATCCTCCTCCTCTCATCCTGAAAGGTCAGGGCTCATCACTGTGTCGGATGGAGTTTATTCATCCTCCTCTCCCACCAACGTCATTCTCACCAAGTCGGCTGTCGGAGTGGCTGAATGTCGTGTCAAAATCACATCTCCAGGACTTTTGTGCATCTGAATGCTTCGCCTCTCGTGTCTCCCTCTGGATATGTCTCCTCTTTTCATTCCTTTATACATTAAATATATGCATGCATGCGAGCAGGCTTGGATTTCGTCATTGTTCATCTGCCTGTTTGTGTTTCTGATTTGCTTGCAGGTGAGAAGAAGAAAGCATGTGATGAGATTTCACTTAAATCCAGCCATTATCTTGACTCTTAGCTCAGCCTCTCTGGCTCTGCTGCGTATTATCTCATTGAGAACAGGAATTCCTTGATGCTGCCTGTGCAAATTGGTTTGCCAGACGGCGTACACATGAAGGAGAAACTGAGAGACGGAGAGGAATCAGTGGCAATTAACATCACCTCTTTACACAGGCTACTCAAAACCCTTTCACTCTAAGCATAAAAAAACACCCTCTTCTTCCTCTATCTCTTTGCTCTTGTGGGCTTTCCCACTCCTTTTTATATTCTCACCAAAATATCTTTGAATTCCCCTGTTGGAGTGGAGAAGTACAGAGCAATATGCTGAGCCTGTCTGCGCACACTCAGACGCTTGTTGGAGAATTGCTGGTGTCAGGATGCATTAAACAGGTCAGACTGAGAGCAGTGTGATGTGGGCTAATTTAAGGCATTAAACCAAACGAACATTAATGTTTTGCCAAATAGCCCAAAGCTACAGTCAAGACAGATCAGAAGTGGGGGCTGAGATCTCAAATTGAATCTCACTGTCTGATGTGTTACACTGAAAGCAGAAATATTACATGCCAGAAGATGCAGCTTGCCGTACTTGGCCCTTAATTACCCGTCTTGTAAAAACCTAGTTTGAAATGAATGGTTTGTGGTTGCTGGCAGCCATAATGGCCAACATTAATTCTTGTCTGCTTTGCTGTTGTGGTCCTCCAGCTCCTATTGTCCTTAAAGCGGAGGCTAATATGAGTGCAGTGTATTGGGCTTTCATTCCTGCTCTGCAGCCAATTAGAGCGACAGCAGCTCGTGTGTGTGGCCCAGTGGAGCATGACACTGGTTCTGTCTAAACCTGACCCAGCTCCTGCTCCCTCACCTCCCGCTGAAAACTGTGGGTCCATAGCGACCACTCGTTGCTGTTTGGGGCGGCAGCATCTGTGGGGAGATATGTCAAGTACCAGGGGTCCTGAGGGCCTCTGTGACCTACCATGCAGAAGATTTGTTCTGAGATTTTCAAGAAAGTTACATGGATTGGCACTGCATTTGTGTGTGTATGGTGCGGGGGCACAACATGGCTTTTCCATCAGCCAGGCAAAGTGCACTGATCAACCAATGTCAACAGCAACTAATACTGCAGGAGTTAGCCGAAATCCCCTCGCTTTTAGAGAGTGCAGAGAGTGAAAAATAATAAAAGAGAGAATGGCAGGTGAATAACATGCTACAGGTCTCGCAGTGATTGTGTCTGAAGAAAACATGGCAGAAGGAGAGAAACAGTGACAGAAAGAAAGAGGTGGCTTGAAGAGATTTAAAATGGCAGCACGAAGTGAGCAAATGGTAAACTGAAATACATTTAAGTCTGGTTTATTGATGCTGTGGATTTGAGGCAATAGCGGATGTGAGTTCCCTTTCAACCTGCGGCACCGCAGGATCACAGACCCAGACTCCCTGGGGAGCTACACTTCATCAAGCACACCACTCTGCTATGGATCGAAAAATAGAAAATGAAGGATTTTCTTTTTTTATCCCATGACAAAACAGCTTTTGGAAATAAATGTCTCTCTGTGTGTCTCATTCTTGTGGGAGTCGTATAGGTCAGCTACTTCAGAGAAAGTAGTCATGTTACTCTTGCTGTAATTTCGCCTTACATCAAACAGCTACCCATGGCCTTTGCACTAGATCCTGAATTATAAATGATAGCTTTTGACTAAATGTACATGAGTCCTAAATTACACTTTTCTCTCACACTAACAGTATAGTCTAACTTGTGCATGCACCACATTCATCGGTGTAAGCTGGCTGATAAAGAGATACAGGGAGTCCAGTCTGCAGCAGCGTATCCTGATTACAACTATGTGTGAACAGCCCGCACTGTGCTGCAGCTGTCAGAGAATATAGGGAATCCATGGGGGGAGCTCACACCCACCCTCAATTACAGGCTCGCACTGACAGCCAACCTCGCTGCTCATCAGCCAGCCAGCCAACCCACCCAGCCATCAGCCGAGCCTGACTCCCACTCGAGGCATCCCCTACCTACACGCTGAGCCTTCACCAGCCCCTCCACACTAGCTATCCTTTGCTATCATACGGCTGAAAAATGTATGTGTGCGTGTCCTCTGCAGCCAAAATGGCTTCACTCTTATCCTTGTGCTTCCTTTCATGAAAACTGTTTAAATGTGTCTAACTTGTGCACATGTGGTGCCTGGTGTGATTACTTGTGAATGTGCAAGCTGTCATCTATTAGCATGTGGCAACAGTCATGAGAAAAAGTCTGTGGCTTTAGGACCTTTTAAGACTACTGTAGGTGCCATAACGCTACACATCCCAGCTAGATCCAACTAGTACCCAGCCAAATGTAGCTCTCTGCAGTCCCTAACCCCACCTCCCTGACCCCTTAGGATCCATAGATTATCTTGTATGTGCTGAGCCCCTGGGGGTACCAGTAGGCGATAAGAGAGGGGGGGTTATTACACAGCATCAATAACACAGGTTAACACAGCCCCCTCTCTCAGCACTCCTCTGATGTCGTCCCTCACCTCCACCTGCGCCTCACCTTCTGCCGCTTGTCCGTCATTCGTCCTAATGTCCTCTGTCCACCTCAAAACTTTTCTCATGTCACTATTGCTGAAAAACATATAGCTGTATAAAACATATATGCAACCATCCAGTACATACTTATATGCTTTTCTTACAAGATTTTGAATATCATCTTGAATCTCACCCCAAGATAAGACCGTTTCTTTTTCCCAATTTTCTCTTCTCTCAGTTTTTGTTATATACCCTCTCTGTCTGTCACCATGCTCTATGTCTTCTGGTTCCCTGAAGCCCTAATCAAGGTTCTCAGATGAGTCTCACAGAGGCAGAAAGAAGAGAGCGCAGAGGCTCCCAGTATGTTCACTAATAGGGCAGAGGTTAGAGTCTGTCAGCTGTGGCCATAAAGACTCTGGTGCTGTGGCTCTGACAGCATATAGCTTCTTCGAAATAACCAGGAGACCCCAGGGCTAAAGCAGACGGCTCTGCACGGTCACAGGCTAACTGCTCGCTGCAACGCTGTTTGGACGCGTCAAGGGTCTCCAGATTAATCCAAAAATCAATTTTTTAGGGACATCACATATACAGGAGCCCACTTTTGTTATTTTTTTCTCCTCCCTGCAACTTATCCTTCCATCACTTCTTCCGTCTCCTCCCCCACTTGCTGTGACTTAAGCTCAGGCAATTTGAATATGTAGATGTGAGGTATGAATGATTAATTAGGGTAATGCAGAGGGATTCAGAGTGCTATACCTCTTCTATGCGGATATCGAATGACTACAGCTCATTTGCATAGATCATAACCTTATCCCACTAGTGTAAACTGAACACCAAGGTGCACACTCAAGTCAACTTTGAATAAATGCACGTGTCCAAAAAAAGGAACGATCGACACTGAACCATCAATAAAAATCTGACTGTCGGTACATGATACCTTGACAGTTTTGTTATTTCCAGTCTGCAAAACTATCCCCGGCCCAAATGTTCCAGTCACCGTGGGATTGTTGGGTGTTAGCTGATGTATTAGCCCAGCTTATAGCCTGACATGTTACATATACGTATGTTACACACACGGGGTCAGAGTGATCGATCATTTTCCAAGCTCTGACTGGTTTGATTTTTCCTTTTCTCTAATTGGGCACAGGAGACCTGCGGTGGAGGAAAGGGCCTGAGATATGATCACACTGCCCTTTTGGTGCGGCAAATAAACATTCAGCACATCCATCTGCAGCCTGGCACAGATTCATAATTACAGAAATCTACGACTGCACATGTGGTGTTTCTTATACTGAAAATCAGTTGGAGACGGCAAAAGAAAACACTATTTGTGATTGGAACAACTGTTTTATATAAAAAATAATTATCTCAGTAATAATTTTCCCATTAAGTCTTTCATCAAGCTCCATGGGAGGTTGGAGCGTTTTAATCATAAATAATAATGTTGATGTTAAATCTCGTCTGTCTGCCGCTGGAAACAGAACAATTGTCATTTAGTCAAAGACGAACCTTATGTTCGATGTCTAATTTCAGACCACAGGGAAAAACGTTCTGCTGAGAACTTGTGTGTGTGTGTGTGTGTGTGTGTGTGTGTGTGTGTGTGTGTGTGTGTGTGTGTGTGTGTGTGTGTGTGTGTGTGTGTGTGTGTGTGTGTCTCGCAAATGTACATACTTCCTCTCAGCAAACATTTCTCTGCACGTTATTTCTTTGACCAATCACACCTTGGCCGACTGGTTGCCATGACAGCCTTATAGCCTCTGCAGGGCTGTGGGGTGGGTGTATGTGTACATTTTTAAATGTTTTGTGTTTCTGCCATAAACACATTGCTGGATAAAAGTGGTAAGCTGCGATAAGGGTTCAGTTTAGTCTTGTGGATGTGCTGGTGTTCTTATCTGTGTGTCAGGTCACATGGCCTCGCTGTAAAGGGAAATATTCCCTGGAGAATTCCCCCGGTCTGATTAATAGCTCATTGGTGAAGAAGCAGCATAAAGAGTCTGTTAAAATCAGTGTCCAATCATTCTTTATACCTATATATATTATCATTAGATGGATTTTTAGGAGACATATTGCTAGGTCACCCCCCCCACACTTTACTGCCCTCTGGGTGTCTTTAGCTTATTGTGTCTTATTTCTGTGCACAAATGTGGCTTGTTATATGTTTATCTCTATATGCAGTGTATGTGTGTGTGATTGAATGTTATATAGCTGTTTGCCAGAGGCTTAGCAGGGGTGCAGAGGGGGAGACATATTTTCTTTTACCCTTTTTTTCACAAGGCCTCATAAATGTCAAAAATGCATTGAGATGATGATGCTTGTTTAGATGATTTAGATTCATCCCACAATCATTCCCAAAGACTGGATTTTCCCTGCTCCAATTTGCTTCACAAATGGACAAACTGGTGTAGATACAAGTGCTGAACACACACAGGCACACACACACACACACACACACACTCACACACACACACACACACACACACACACACACACACACACACACACACACACACACACACACACACACACACAGATAATGGATGTCAAAAAGAATTGTTTGGTTCTCTCCCCAAGGCGACGAATACTAAATCACACGTACACAAGCGGAGGAAAACGCACCCCCACACAAAAACACACACACATGCAGAAAGCTGAGGGTATGGATAGAATATGCAATGACTTCCAGGTCCGGTAAAGTGTTGCAAAGGAAAGGAGGAGTTCAATGAAACGTGGAGGTGTGGGCGCAGGGGCAGTCTGGGGCAATTAGTATTCATAAAAGACAAATGAATCCATAGCTGCGGCCTAATACCAATTACTTTTGATCACCTAATCAATTAGAGTTGGTTAGGGTTACTGTAGCTAAATAGAAAATTAAGTGCGACATTCACCATTGGCGTCGCGATGACTTCTCATCAGCCACCACATCGGACGTGTTCATTTCCTCATCAAGGTGGAGAATGGAAGGATGTTCACTGGTCGGAAACACACACTGCCAAGCACACACACAGTTATTACACAGGCCCTATTATTAAATAGATATTAAATATCCCTGTGGCCCTTAATCGACAAATAGCATCTGATTCTATCGAGCCGAGTATAAAGAAAGCGAAGCAAGGGAGGGGAGAAAGTGAATGGAGTCCTCGGTGGCAGAGAGAATATGCAGCAGTGAGAGACAGGGTAAATGAGTCATTCAGAACTGATTGATTGTATAAGAGAGAGTGAGAAGTGGAGAATGAGTGCAAAATAGGGGGAGATATAGAGAGGTTGAGACAGATAAAAAGGACCAACGATTCCAAGAGAGCGGGAGCGATTGGAAGTGAGGGGAAGAAAATGGAATGCAGAGATGTGATAGATGGATATCGAGAGAGAGATGGAGTAGCATTCGCCCCCTGAACCTTTGCTGTGTGGTTATTATGCTAACACTGCTCCGTGGGCTGCATGTCTGGGGTTACTGCACCTATTTCCATCACCAGCCCCTAACCTAGTTTAAATTCAGCCATCGCCTCAGGCTTATGGAAAAGGAATGGCGGGAATATCAGGTCAAGCCAGGGAGGGGAAAAGCCCGGTGGTTAGTATTCCCGAAGTGACGGAGGCAGAGAGGCAGGGGGGAGGTGGAGGGGAGAGGGTGTCTGATGGGGGGGGGGGGGGGGGGGGGGGGGGAGAAGATGTCTCAGGGATGATAATTTGACTTGGCTAAAACCAAACCATGGTGGTCTTCTGACAGTGCTGCATGCGGCTTTTAACATCCCTGTGTTCTACAAAATCAGTTGTATTCTTTGCCAGATACATTTGAAAGGAAATGTATTTTCTGCCTGGCATGTACACACTTTTGAGAAAAGGGTTTGAGTGCTGCGTTCCCTGTATTGTGGGTTCTAAGCTTCTAAATTGCTTGGCAAATGTAGTTTTTTCTTTAATGTTGTCAACATGTCCCATCATCTGGTTCAAGTCAATATCACATTTTGAAAATCTCAAAATTACAGTTTTTGGATGGATCTCCATGGAAATGTGTTTCAGACATTCATGTTCCTCTCACGATGAATTATAATCACTAAGGTGATCCCCTGATCCTTATGTCCTCATAAGGTCAAAACTATAAGCTTGTCCAATACTTTAGATTTAAATACATGCAAAACCAATTCAAATATGCATCAGCTGTACTTTTTGTAATGCTAATTAGCAAATGTTGGCATTCTCAAGAATTTGGCAAACATTAAACTGCTTAATGCTATGCCTAACATTCTGTACATGCATGATCATGTTAGCATTCATCTTAAATCACTGCTATGGTAAGTGCAGATTCAAAGAGCTGCTATAACATGCTGTGGACTCCTGCTCTCCTTCAATATTTAACCAAGGCCGCTACCTTTCTGCAAGCATGCATGTATGTATATGAATTCCAATGTAGCCATGTGTGAGAACCTAGTGTGTTTGAGGACAGCTGATGAATGTATGCAAAGAGGTGACGACAGAGCCCTCTCCAGCTGGCTCTCCATCACTTCCATACAGTAATATATGGATCGGATCACACTACATGTGTCACACCCAGACAGCCATGTGAATTCTTCTTCATTGCTGCAGACTCATTTCTCTCTGCCCCGCATGTCTTGCCCTCTCTCATGTGTCTCTCTCCACTTCCTCCTCCCCATCCCCTCCGTGTCTCTGAGGCCAATGGCCGAGACAGGCTCACACGATGCAGTATTGATGTGGACGGTTAGTTAGCTCTTCCTCCACATATACTCCTTCCTGTCTAATTAGTGTCGAAGGAGAGGAGCCTGTCACAGTGTGTGTAAGAGGTGTGTGTACATGTGTGTCCTAGCCTCTGCTCTCTTATCTCAAAGCTCTCATTAACCAGACTTTGTTTTCTTTAGCTTCATTAGCATTCCCATGACAGCGGCTGTTACCTCAATGCGGGGCTAAATGCTAGGCTAAATGTTAGCTAAAAGAAGTCAGTCTGCCCCTTTTCATTAACATTAGCCTGTTTACATTGTCTAAGTGTTTGTAAGTGCAGTGACAGATTGCCTTAATCGCCCCGTGGCAGTGGGACTACATACCGAGTGTTTTTCAGCCTTTCTGCTTTAGAAAAGTGAGAGACAAATCATCTCACCTGCAGAATGTGTGTCTCCTGCTTTCAACGTTGGGTGAGTCTGTGCACATGAGGAGTCCTGGCTACTCTATTAACATGAAGGCAGCATCTGCACAGACATATTTCCTCCAGGTTCGGGGTCTCCTTGCAGTCCCTGATATCACTTTCTGGCTCGAATGCAGAGAAAACCATGTAAATAGGAACAAGCAGTGAAAGCATCAGAAGGGTGATTTCACTGCTGCAAAGTCAGACGTGGGGGAGGTGGAAGCAGAAGACTGGTGAAAATGGAAAATGGATGAGTCTGGCGTGGGGGGTTGGGATGGAAGGGGATGTAGGAGGTTGTTTTAGTGGTCCCAGTATATGTACCTCATTATGATGAGGTCTTCTCTGGGGAGCCTGTGGAGAATCAGGGGATATATGTAAAGGAGTCCAGGCTGTTACAGGAGATCACCTTTGCTTAGGTGGCGCAGGGTGCAACTCCCATCCATCTGTAATGATCACCATGGGTACCGTGGAGAAGCGAGATGAGGGGCCAAAAAGGTTTTAGCAGAACCCACCATAGTCCCAGAGGAGGGGGTTAGAGCCCCTCCGCATTTCCTCCATCCATTTTAACCTACTCACATGCACCACCATCGGAATGATAAACAGTACAGCACATGACACGTGGGTCCTTATCCCCAAACCACTAACAAAGCTCCATAATGGTGGTTTAAGTTGTTTTTAACCAGCATTAAAAACATAGCCACATAGCATCATGGTTTTTATGTCATTGTTTTGTTATTGTCTCTCTTCTGATAGATGATGTCGCAAGGTCAGTGTGAGAGGTGGAGAAAGTCTGAGTTGAGTATTTTGTCTCACACAACTCCCAGCAAGAACCTGTCTTGCAAAGTTTTATTTTTAAACATTGAGACACTTCTTATAAGATGTTGCCATAACTATGATAAAGCCAAAAGAAGTGAGGCCTCTCAAGCTGTACAACAGATACAAAGCAGATTAGTCTTTAATTTCCCCATGTACCTTTTGAGCAAATTCTCAGTAAAGGCTGATTTGAACAGAAATGTGAGACTGTTTCTGCAAAAATGTTTTTAAATGTAAAGGTTATAGCAAACCTTGAGGTTTATGAATTACCAGTAGAGTGTAGAATACATAAATGAGACTGCACTGGTCATATTCTGGGTGAGAAATTCCTTTAAAAGTAACATGTGAAATAATGATGACCCAAAGCACTGCACTGGTAGATTTACATTTATTTCAAATCAAATTCATTAATTCACCATACGCTGTCTGACATTGTAAGATCTCCACCTCCCGTATTCAGAAGATGTTTAAATGGATCCCTCCCACGTGCACATGTCATCTATTTGGTTGGATATGATTAATGACTTCACAGTGTGATTAATCACAGTATTTGTTCATGTTACATGCAGGAAGAGCACATGACAGTGTGCAGTGGTGTATCCCAAATCATACCAGCAATCATTTTCTCATGTGTAGGGATCACATTTTCTGCCTGGTTGCCCTTTGTTTTTATATTTGTCACTGCAGCTCTCGTTTTTTCCCACAATGCAATATCTCGTTGTTATGAATGAACACTATCTGAATCACAGTTACATTTCAACATTACTGAATGTATGAATACCTCAGAATCAAAAAGTCAGGGCTCTGTTTCATATCACTACTCGTACCAAAGCTACTGTTGTTGAAGACTGAGGATCCTTCAGCAGACAGTAGACTCAATCATCCATGATGTAATGCAGCCACAAGACATGTATTTTGAGTATTTTGTCCCTATCTCTGTCTCCTGTCAGATGTATATTATTCAGGGAAAGGATTGGCGAGACAGATGTGAGTAATTATGAGGAAGGCTGTCATACCTTTTATCCTCCTCTTCCTCTCTACACCCCCTCCCCTCTCTCTTCATCACTCCCCTTTCTTTAAACTTCCCACTAACCCTGTCTATCAGCGGCCCGGTGCTTACATATCCTTGCAGAAGCTGAAGTGGTCATTATTCACAGCTTAGTAATGCCTGGCTGTTTGCTGTGAAATAGCTCACAGCTCAGAAATGCAATTAGCCCAGCGATTAGCATAGCTATTTCACATGTTAACCCGTCAAATGTACAGGCACCTCTCTCAGAACCCCTACAGTGAGGCCTGACAGTACACTCAATGAAAGGATATGCATTTCCATCAAACACTCTGAGGTGGAGATATAGCACAGGGAATATTGTGTGGTAGATAGACGTGAGAAAACAAAGATAAGACCTGCATTTTCCTTTCCTCTTTTTTTTTTCCTTCCCCCTTCCATCTCAGCATCATGCAATGTTTATCTCGGTATCAGTTTGGCCTTTTTGTCCACAATGCGTCCCCAAGGATCCATTCACTAAATGGGAAACCCCTCACTCTGATGGATTTACACACACGTGCACACGGGGCACAAAGTGGCAATATAATAATGTTATTTCAACAGCATGGCCAGTGACCCCTCTAAAGAGGACCGCAACTGTGGCTGTATACACATAACCTTAATAATTCACTCACACACTGCGCTCCGACACACACACAAAAGGAAATGTTTAAATAATTTACAGGGAGAGACGTCTAGCCCCTAGCATGAATAAGTAAGAGGCAGTCCACTGGCCAATTGCGTCCCTCTCACGACTCCTCTCTGACCGTGTGCACACAGTTCAATCATCTCATGAATATTGCATATTGCTTACTATGATAGTCTCACTAATTCTGTATTCCATTTTGTTTTCATTTAACTTCTACTTAGGTGGGGTGTATACATTTGGGTATTAAGAGACAGATTCGAGATTTTTCACATGCATTTGAGCCATGGAAATGTGAGGAGATGCAGATGTTTAATTCATCGTTGCTGTAATTGGATATCATTAACCTACAGCGTACAGCTCTCATCTTCTGATTTCATTTATCCTTCAGACTGAGTGCTTGTTCCTTCCCCATCTACTTCCTCTTGGTATTGTGGCTGTAAAGAACTCTTTGCCAACTGTAACAAGTCCCAGTTTGGCTATTCTCCTTCTATGATTCAATTCCCCACACACACACACACACACGCACGCACGCACGCACGCACACACACACACACACACACACACACACACACACACACACACACACACACACACACACACACACACACACACACACACACACACACACACACCACACACACACACACACACACACACACCACACACACACACACACACACACACACACACACACACACACACACACACACCACACACACACACACGACCACTAGGGGTGTTTGCAAATGGATTTTATTTCTCCATTTCATCTGTTTGTGTAACTTTTAAACATCCTCTCTTAGGTTTTGTGCAGTGTCACATTTCTTCTAGTAATCTTCTTGCGAAACCTCTCAAGGCATTTATTGTTACAACTGAAGGAATTTAGCGGAAACCGGTTCAGTTTGTTAGGGAATAATGCATTTCATTGATATGGCGCTTTTCTACGTACTCAAAGTAGCTTTATGAAACACTTCACAAAACAAAGAAAGATGCAATGTAATCATTTGGAAACATTAGAAGAAAAGTACAGAACAGAGTAGGGCTGCTCGATTATGGCAAAAATCATACAGTAATCTCGATTATTTGGGTCAATAATTGATATCACGATTATTAAAAACGACTATCCATTTACTTGGAAAACATCCATTTATTAAAAAAGAAAATTTGAAGAGTATGTTTTTAACAGTTGATTACCATGAACGTTAAGTATAATTCAACTGAAAAACCAATACAAAATAAATAAATCGTTTTATTTCGATTATGTTGTTTTCATAATCGTTGCAAGCCAAAATCGTAATTGCGATTAAAATATGACTAATTGAGCAGCCCTAACAGAGAGAGTTATGAACTGGCAGAGTAATCATTTGAGGGAAGGGGTTTAACAGGAAAAGGCAAGTCCGAAAAGAATAGGACATTAACCTAACTGAAATATGATTGACTAATCTAATGTCCTAATGATTCCTAATGGAGTACCAAATTGGGGAAACAGCATCAGTGGAAATCTGAGAAAATGCTATTATTGTGGATTTGAGAAAAATAATCAATCCTTAATGATAAAAACTATAACCTTTTATGTAGCAGCGTACTGTAGCACAGATCTTAAGGTAATAAACCAAAAATATGACGAATCAAAGGGGATACATTTTTTCAAACCAAACTACATCTTAACAAAAACCAGAACAAAGACTAAATGCATGACTCTGATACATGGATTTGAAAAAGGAATTAAGACTTTATATGGATAATAAACAGTGCAGATTTGTGGGTGAGGAGTATTGACCAAGCACTCTTCTGATGAGCGTTCAATGAGAAACAGAATAAGATCAATTAAATTACTGTCGGTAGTTGTGCAGTTACCTTGATTTGGTAATGTGATGGTCAATACTTGCACATAAAGGATTTGATTTTAGGCAACATTGAAGGAGAGGCGTCAGACTTCAATCTCTCTCAAATCATAACATAAGATATTACTCACACTGTACTGCTGCGAAATGACGGATTTAAAAACTTCACATTGGTTGTTACTATAAATGATCATAACCTCTATTATAATTGAAATACTCAAACTAATAAAGAAATCAAACAAGCAATATTCTATTACTGAATTGCTTTCATTAAATATCCCGCAGAGATTCTATAACTTGGGTATCAATATATTGATGTTTTTCTCCCTACATAAACGTTTGCTCTTTAATTAGATTGAACATTCCCATATGTAATCTTAATTTGAAAGTACGCGCAGGAGACATTTTGCACTCACACAACACATGAAATAGTAACTCTAAATCAGAAAACAATTACAATAGTGTATAGTCAATGTAACTCCAGGTTCCTGTGCTCCTGATACAGAGGTTATACAGACGGTCTGCCTACACATGAGGGGGGTCTCAGGACATACAGCTCACTACAGGGAAAGGGTTGTATTGGCTGCTCAGTGTAGAAGATATCCTGGGTCCATGTGCTGGTCTGTCTGCTGCTTGTTTCTTCTCCAAATGCCTTTAAGATGGAGATGTAGTCGTTATTTGACCAATTTTGGCACTTTTGATTATGTTTCAGTACACAATGGTAGATCTCCTGTTCACTTCCTGTTTTAGGCGTTAATCACGTTTACAGTGAGAACATATCAGATTCCTACTATGAGGGAAAAACTCCTGTGTTTTAGGGATAGTTGTTTAATAATAAAACAAAGCCTGAAAGACCAAATAACTGGGCTAACAAAATCGTACAAACAAGAAACACTCTTTCAGGTTTTTTTTAGGTCTTTCACTTAATAGGTGCAAATTAATTGATGCTACCTTTCTCCCCTCCTCTACTCGTTCACTTGTCCCCCATCCTGACCTTTCAGCCTCTGTTTGCAGAGCCTGGTAATGTCTGGCACTTTAATGGTCAGCAGGGCAACATTGTTTAGATCATAACAGTTAGTCCAGACTGAGGAAGAGGGAACAGGAGGATCAACAGAGAACATTTGTCTGTATTCTTACATGCACTCCTTTCTCTCTCAGCAGGGGATTCTTGTCATCTTTGTAGTAATTACAAATATCAGTCAAACCAGTGATGCACAGGCTTTAGGAGCCAGGCCTTGGCTCTTTCTATTGCAGAAGCTTTGGGAGCTGCTAGGAGGAAATTCTAGGATAACTGTGAGTGTAGAAAGGGTCTGCCGAGGGGATCTCAGTATGTATGCATGATATGTAAAGCAAGAAAACTATTGAGAGACACATGGAGGCAAAAGGTTTGAAGAGAGAAAGTGAGAAGCTAAGAGAGAGTCAGAGCTAAATGGAGAAAAAAAGGGAAATGGCGTAAAACGCTGAGCGCAGGGTGCAGCATGTCGGCGGGTATCAGGGGGAGAATTTGGTGGCCGGGAGCCAGTATGAGTGAGATGAGGGGAGGCGAGTCTGCAGAGCCAATAAATTACGGGGCTTCAAGCCCCACTTTACATTAATGGAATGTGCAGCGCTGCTCCCTCCAGTCTGCTGCTGAGATTAAAGAGTAGGGAAATGGCTGTGGACAGGCTCTCTGTGTGATACGGGCCTTCCGAAACCCAAACAGTCGCCCTGTGGTGCATGGAGGTCCAGTCCGAGCACTTCAGTGAACAACACATACAAACAAAACCCCGTAAGGTGTGTTCGCCTTGTGATCACGAGCTGTAGGGTCTGTGCTGCCGTGCTGTTTTTAGGAGCATCAGCAATAATAGTACAACATCCTGCAGTTGGTTGTTTATGTGAAACACTGTACAGATCAGTTTCTGGGAAAGTCAACCTGACACAGTGCGGTACTCTGAAGATTTCTTACAGATGATGTGGGATAAAGTGTGTGAGTATGAGAGAATGGCTGAAGCATATCCACCTAAACCCTGCTCTCTTTCACAGCCCCTAAACCCATTACCCCACTATTCATCTCTCAATTGAACTGTGCCACCGCGGTTCCTCCGCCCGCCTGGTGGTTTTAGACTTGCTGGATTGAATCTGATGCATCTGGGAAGATTCAATTAAAATGCCGGCGAGCGATGAGAAGTAGTTAAGAAAGCTTTCTTAACTACTTCTCATCGCTCGCATGTCTCCTGCCAGTGTTTTAAAGTGATTACACACAATTATTTCAATTAGATGTCAGGAAGTAGTGCCATCACCATCAGACAGTAATCAGGTTGTGGTGGAGCAGTGGGAGACAGCAAGCGACAGCTCCTCTGATTCTCTTTCATTAAAGATGGAGAACATCGCAGAGCATTTCACTTTGCTTTTTTCCATCTATTTTTCACCATTTGCCATACAGAGAAAGACACATTTGCAAGCTGTTCTTATCTATGCTAATGAATGAAATCCTTTTCTGGATCTCTTTCTGAGAGACGGATAAATATAAGGGATTGAGTGCAACACAAAATAAGTGCAGGCCTTCTGGAGTGTCCTGAACAGTCATGTTACAGTCAAATAGAGCAGGGAGAGAGAGGGAGATTATACAGACCTTCTGGCTATTATTTACAGTGCCAGCATTTATTATTCTTTCTGAATGAAGTCCTGTTGTTTCATTGAGAATTGTTTACGTAATTGTTGTTCATTGTTGCTGGTATAAAGAGTGGCACACATTTCCCCTTTTCAGCTATTATTCTTTAAACAATACTTTTTTCTCTATTTGTTTCTTTGTTTCTCTCATCTTCAAAAGGTCATGTCATTGAGACCTCTTTTTTAAAATGGTATACCTCAGGAATGGGGGAATCTTCTTCAAATGTTGCTCAAACTTCCTCTTGGACTCTTTTATAGACTGATTCAATTTGGGTGGTAAAAGATAAAGGTCACTGATCTCACAAAACATGTTTTTTGGTAAAAACTCAATAATTCATAATGCTTATTACAATTAGGTAATCCATTTGGATGGACATTAGTAGCGGCATACAACCTTAAGGCCTTAATTCTAGTTTGAAAACCATCCTTCTCTTCTCTTCCATGTAATACAAAGGCAGTTACAGTTAATGATAGGGCAAAATGGAACTTGCATATCAAACAACAGAAAACAAAGGCTCCATGTTCTCCCATGGTGATCAGCGGGAGTTCATGAGTTGAGCTGCTTGTGATGGGTGTGTGTGTTTCTTCTGGAGCTCCAGCACACTGTCCTTGAGGAGCAGAATGTGCTATAGGAGCTCCCATGGGACTGAGGTATGGTGTGAGAGCCAGTGCAGGGCTGTGTTGAGATAACAGAGGCTTTGCGGGAGGAGACACACACAGCATAATGAACAACCCACCGCCCACTGCAGCACAGGATGCACACACAAACACCCCACATACAGACGTAGAAACACATGTGCCCTCAGAAAATACATGTTATTTTATAATCCCAGCTTCCCCTTGTTGTGTTATTTTCACACAACATATTAATCAACAATACATGCACACATGGAAGGGCACACACACTGTTATGAGGCCGCCCAGCCCTCTGCAGCACATGCTTGGTTGCTTTGCCGAGGCCACGCTGACTGCATGTCTTACAGCGGCATCAGTATGCTACGAGCATGGTCCTGTGTCTACACCACTCTACTCTCCCCCCCTTACTCCACCTCTCCTTTATGCCTTCCTCTCAGTTCTCTGCTTCACCTCCATCACTCTCTCCAGCCTGACTTGGCTCTGTTACCCCCTTTATTCCCAAGCTCTCCTTCTTTCAGTGTAAAACACAGCTGGATCTGGGCTAGTTAAAACTGCAGAGCTTTGTGTGTTATCTAACTTTTTCCAGAATCCTCACCTTGTGTTCGGCTCAGGTTTTCCTCCTTTACTTTCTAACATTCCTCTTCTTTCTCCACTTTTCTCTCCATGCTACCCTCCTTCAACACATCTTTGCTTCACTGCTGGCAGTGTTTTTGGGTCCAAGTGGGGAACAGCCTGCTAGGATAATTATACCGTAAGGATCCAGGATTATTGGCTAATGTTGTTTCTTCTACTTCTCTCTGTTGTAATATAACCAGGGGACGGGCCCATTAATTGCCCTGCTGATGACTGTCATCACAGACACCCCTCTATGTCCGACACACAGAGGGATGGTGTGTGTGTGTGGTGTGTGTGTGTGTGTGTGTGTGTGTGTGTGTGTGTGTGTGTGTGTGTGTGTGTGTGTGGTGTGTGTGTGTGTGTGTGTGTGTGTGTGTGTGTGTGTGATGTGTGTGTGTGTGTGTGTGTGGTGTGTGTGTGTGTGTGTGTGTGTGTGTGTGTGTGTATATGTGTATGTGTGTGTGTGTGTGTGTGTGTGTGTGTGTGTGTGTGTGTGAGTCTCAGCGGGTGTCTGATGGGAGGGTGCTCAAGTGTGGAGGACTCATCATGGGTTATTAGGAGCATGCAGGGGGGCCATCAAGCGTGAGAGATAGAGATGAAGAGAGAGAAAGAAGGCGATTGTTAAGAGAGGATCGTTCCTAAAGCGAAGTAGTGCTGCTCCTAAATTGTGACTTTAAAAGAGACTCATTGAGTTTCTCTGTTCCTCTTCTCTCGCTCCTTAATATGCTTTTTGGTTAACCATCAATTGATCTTTTTGACCGAGACGTTTAATTTCACGCAAGAAGATTTCCATGAGGCTAAATTATAAAGTTCAAGCAAAGGCCAAGATGTCTTGACTTATTGCCCCTGGTCAGGTAAAGCTCTTTAAAATGCAGGATCCTACACATCCCACAATGCAAATCTACAGCACCTTTTTTCCCACCATTCTTGCAGGTTTATTAATTTGCTGCGTAAGACTGCTGACTCCATTCTGACATCCTTTCTCAGATATTGCAAACCTCTTAGTACACAACTGTTTCCCCTGACTCAGCAGATTCCACCCATGACTAGTACATTTCCTGTGATGACTTGACACAATGATGGAGTGTTCCTTTAAACTAATATATTTACCGTCGTAGAAACATTTGTGGGATGAATGAGTGGTATAATGTGGCATTTAGTGACAGGCTTCAGACCATTACACTCTAACAAACGCACTCACACACATTTAGTATACATACATGCAGAACACACACGGGACTCTCCCATTGGCTAATGTTAGTATCCTGCGCAGCATCTTCACAGCAAGGCAGCTAAGGATAACAGATAAGAATCTAGACAGCCTTGTACGGCATGATTAATTCATTTAATATTCTGCTTGCCCAGAATGAATGTGCAGTTAATATTTAATATTCCTATGCTTTTTCACATGATTGCAACGTGATTATGAGAGGGACACATAGTGGGGGTGTGAGGTTTGGGAGGGGAGAGAGAGGACAAGAGAGAGAGGCGGTGTGAACGAGAGGGTGAAATCACAAGTTTTCTAAATTGCGTTGTTAATACGGTTTGTGCTTACCAGTAATGCTAATGTGACGCTTAAGTAATTGGAATTGAAAACAAAATGAGATAGAAAGAGACAATTAAAGAGAGAGAAGGGACATCTAGGGGGGAGAGAGAGAGACAGCCACAGCATTACCATATGTATTTATGTGTGGGGGTGAAGTGTTTGTTGTTGTGCATCTAAGGAATAAACACAGTGCACCTCTAGCGTTGTTTTCATGCAGTATGGAACGCAAATACATTTGTTCACTTATGAAACACAACAATGAGTAACTGCATAGTATTTGCATATATACAGTGGGGCAAAAAAGTATTTAGTCAGCCACCAATTGTGCAAGTTCTCCCACTTAAAAAGATGAGGCCTGTAATTTTCATCCTAAGTACACTTCAACTATGAGAGACAGAATGGGGGGAAAGAATCCAGGAAATCACATTGTAGGATTTTTAATGAATTAATTGGTAAATTCCTCGGTAAAATAAGTATTTGGTCACCTACAAACAAACAAGATTTCTGGCTCTCACAGACCTGTAACTTCTTCTTTAAGAGCCTCCTCTGTCCTCCACTTGTTAACTGTATTAATGGCACTTGTTTGAACTCGTTATCAGTATAAAAGACACCTCAAACACACTCCAAACTCCACTATGGCCAAGACCAAAGAGCTGTCAAAGGACACCAGAAACAAAATTGTAGACCTGCACCAGGCTGGGAAGACTGAATCTGCAATAGGTAAGCAGCTTGGTGTGAAGAAATCAACTGTGGGAGCAATTATTAGAAAATGGAAGACATACAAGACCACTGATAATCTCCCTCGATCTGGGGCTCCACGCAAGATCTCACCCCGTGGGGTCAAAATGATCACAAGAACGGTGAGCAAAAATCCCAGAACCACACGCGGGGACCGAGTCAATGACCTGCAGAGAGCTGGGACCAAAGTAACAAAGGCTACCATCAGTAACACACTACGCCGCCAGGGACTCAAATCCTGCAGTGCCAGACGTGTCCCCCTGCGTAAGCCAGTACATGTCCAGGCCCGTCTGAAGTTTGCTAGAGAGCATTTAGATGATCCAGAAGAGGATTGGGAGAATGTCATATGGTCAGATGAAACCAAAATAGAACTTGTTGGTAAAAACTCAACTAGACGTGTTTGGAGGACAAAGAATGCTGAGTTGCATCCAAAGAACACCATACCTACTGTGAAACATGGGGGTGGAAACATCATGCTTTGGGGCTGTTTTTCTGCAAAGGGACCAGGACGACTGATCCGTGTAAAGGAAAAGAATGAATGGGGCCATGTATCGTGAGATTTTGAGTGACAACCTCCTTCCATCAGCAAGGGCATTGAAGATGAAACGTGGCTGGGTCTTTCAGCATGACAATGATCCCAAACACACCGCCCGGGCAACGAAGGAGTGGCTTCGTAAGAAGCATTTCAAGGTCCTGGAGTGGCCTAGCCAGTCTCCAGATCTCAACCCCATAGAAAATCTTTGGAGGGAGTTGAAAGTCCGTGTTGCCCAGCGACAGCCCCAAAACATCACTGCTCTAGAGGAGATCTGCATGGAGGAATGGGCCAAAATACCAGCAACAGTGTGTGAAAACCTTGTGAAGACTTACAGAAAACGTTTAACCTCTGTCATTGCCAACAAAGGGTATATAACAAAGTATTGAGATGAACTTTTGTTATTGACCAAATACTTATTTTCCACCATAATTTGCAAATAAATTCTTTAAAAATCAGACAATGTGATTTTCTGGATTTTTTTTCTCATTCTGTCTCTCATAGTTGAGGTATACCTAGGATGAAAATTACAGGCCTCATCTTTTTAAGTGGGAGAACTTGCACAATTGGTGGCTGACTAAATACTTTTTTTCCCCACTGTATATATATATATATATTACACTCTTCCCTCTAGATACAGGCGGCATGAAGGAAACTATTATATTTCAACAATGAGAAAGAATAGAGAGAAAATCAGAGAGAGGACAAGCAGATTTCATTATGATGAAAGAAACAACCCTTAAAAATGTTTTTATTGTTCATAATTGGAGCCTTTAATAATAATCCTCCTGTAGGGTCCTGGTGTTCACACACACACACACACACACACACACACACACACACACACACACACACACACACACACACACACACACACACACACACACACACACACACACACACAGGCACTTTGCTGCCTCCCTTCGAAAGCAAATATGTTGAAATTCTGCTTATCTGAAAAAGTGGTGCAAGACAGATTTTTGTGTTCATGAACAGTAAAGTTTGTCTTATCCTATAGGAGGCTTGCAGTTCAACTGAATCTTAAACCTCCCAAATCTCCAAGAAAGCTTTTCTTTTGGTTTGAAGTAAAGGTTCTAGTTCATTCATTATTTTTGATATTTCTAGTCAAAATCCACACCATGTCTTCAAATGACATCAAATCTATGTTTATTTAATTGGCGGCAGAGAAGCATGATCTGCACCGCAGACAGCATCATGTTGCAGTATTGTCATTTCAATATGAAGTAAGTCATGGGGCTGCTGGAGACGTTAATTAGAGGCCAGGCCAGTCATCTCCACCCTCTGACCCATTTCCTGCCCTCCCATCTCCCCCTTATCTGTCATTCACAGTCCCCCCACTGCTAATGAGCTTATTCTGAGCCATACACTATGTCTGCAGCTATACTTTTTTCTTTGTACAGTGAAGCTGGGCTTTTTGCTCCACAAGAAACAGGGAGATGGCTGTTCGTTCCCACCATGTCTCCAATTAGATGCCCCTCTATTCATCCTTGTGTCATTTCTCCCTCGTCTCTCTATCCTCTGCTTTCTCTTGTCTGCTCATGTTGGAAGAAGGTTGTAAAACAGGCTGCCTTATCCAAATGGAGACAAGCCCCGAGGTCACCGTAGTTTTGTCACATTAGCCTCTTTAGTGTGTGTGTGTGTGTGTGTGTGTGTGTGTGTGTGTGTGTGTGTGTGTGTGTTTTTGAAGCTGAGTGTGACATTAGCCTTGGCAGTCACACAGGTAATGATCTCATCTCCCCGCTGGTGACTAGAGGCACACAGAGAGAATTATACACACACACACACACACACACACACACACACACACACACACACACACACACACACACACACCACACACCCTGAGAGGGAAAGATGTGGAGCAGAGATTGGTATTGTAATGGTACTCTAATGGGCAACCTGACAAGTGCATTTTCTTAATGATATGTCCCCCCTCTCCCCCAACTCTCTCCTCCCCCTTCCCGCTCTCCTCAACTCTCTCCTCCAGGTGCACTTTCTGTCTTTGAGGAGCAGTGATATGGACACCAGGTGTGGTGACGTCCAGGTATGTCATTTAGTTCTCATAGTGTGTAATATCATTTTGAATTATGCTGCCCTGTCATCACACTATCCGTTTTTCCTGTTCCACCTTTTGTTCAGCTGCCGTTAAACCAAATGTATGGCTGTGTCAAAATCACTAACCCATTACCTACAGTATGAAGTGCAATATATTACCCTCTGTCATTTTATTTGACTGTCTAATGGGGATATCTACCATATACTAGTGCCCTCAGAAATCCTCACAATTCAATGAAAATAAAGAAGTCTCTATGCTCATCAAAGGAACAGAGATTCAAACAGAAACTTACCTTAGATAAACATCAGTCATCTTCACACATTAACTTAATCACACAAGAACCTTAACATGAACGAGTAAAAACATTGCCAAAAACAAACCAGGGGGTGCTGAGGCAACACAAAGCAACAACAAATGAGCCCTGCAAACCCCGCTGTGGTGTTAAACCGGTAGAAAATGAATGAACCAACAAAGGTACAGTTTGCAAAAATCATGATCAGACCTTGCTTTTATAAATCAATTACGCATTGTACAATAACATCATATCTTAAACATTTTTGATTTGGTATTGTGTTGGGAGACGGCCACAGGCCTACAACTTCATCTGATATGTTTTCAACTCCAAACCCTCTATTAGATTCAACATTTGTTGGCTTTTAATCCTGCAGCCAATCCACCATGCTATCATATCTGATGCGGGTTTCTTTGTTGGCTCTGAGCAGCCTCTCCACCCCACAGACACCCCACAGACACACTGTGATGCTCTTATATTCCTGGCTCTCTATTTTTCTATTTATACCCACTGAGATGAGCAATGAGCCCCAGGCAGCCCTCACTCACCAGCCCAAGCTCAAATAGACACACACACTGACACAGAAACACACGTTCCCTCTCAAACATGCTGTGATTTAAGGCTGAGGTGGAGGTGAGAGGGTTTCATCGACAGTGTGTCTGACCATATGAACTAATGTAATGTGGTTAGCTGTATTGTCTAGCCTCAGAGGGAGCTCAGAAGTCTGGAGGTCCTGCTGTGTCCTTGTTTTCAGCCTTATATTTGGGCATTCTGCCGCATAGCCTCAAAGGAAACATAAAGTCTAGAAAACCAACATAATGTGTTTTTCCTGTTATATTGCTTATCCTAGGTTTGTAAACATAAAATGTAATAAACAAGAGGGTCAAACAAGTCTCGGCAGAGTCATTGAGACACCCCCTAAAAAGCAACACTGTGACAGTAAGTGGGGTGCATTTATGAGGCTTTAGCAGTTATCAAAGAAAAGGTAGTCTTTTTGGAATAAGAAAGCCTAAGTAAGTGTTATATGAATCCATAGTGACACTTGACTTTTTCTTGATCATTGCCAAAGAGGCAGCATGAGCGAGAGAGAGTGTAGGTCAATGCCAATAACTGTTTTGAAGGGGATTTTTAAGCTTGAATTAATTCAAGCAATCAAAAAACAATTAGCAGTGAGCCATTAACCTGCTGTTTGCCTGCGACCTCAACTAAAAGGTGAATTTATCACATGAAATACACGCCCCCTACTCATACACCTACACACATCTAGACATACAGGCCAGCACACACAGAGGGAGAGAAAGAGAGCGGGATTACTACTGTGAAACTAAAGCAGTTAAAAATGAATGAAGAAAACTTCCATGAGAAACATCGTCTTGCATTATTAACAATATTGAGAATACTCTGAAAGTGTGTCAGCTTGACGTGTTCTACCTCCTGTGCCCTCTTTTCCCTCCTCTCCTCCTTTCAGTGATACCGTCACCCTCCTCTCCTCACACCCAAAATAAATGCTCACACACACATACCATGTATACATCACTTCAGGGGACATTACATTGACTTACATGCATTTCCTGGAGACTTATCCTAACCTTAACCATAACCAACACATGCCTAACCCTAACCCTAACCCTTACCCTTACCCTTAACCTTACCCTAATCCTAAACCTAACCAAGTCTTCACCCTAAAATTAATGATTCCTCTCATGGGGACCTCCATTTTGTCCCCATAAGGGAGGCGAGTCCCCACACGTGACTATGTAAACAGATTTAGGTCCCCACAAGTATAGTAATGCTAGTACACACACACACACACACACACACACACACACACACACACACACACACACACACACACACACACCACACACACACACACACACACACACACACACACACACACACACACACACACACACACACACACACACACACACACACACACACCTCCTCTCCTAACCCCTCTCATGGAGTGATTCACATAGTTTACCAGCAGTTGAGCAGGGTCAGTATCCTATTTTTATTTTTTTTTCAGTCCAGTGGAGCAGAGGGTAGTCAGGAGGAATATGGTGTACAGCAGATCCTCTTATCAACTCTTCAATTCACTCTGATGATTTTTGTATTTGATTTGTATATACTTGATGCATTTCTCCATAGATAAGTGTAAATCTACTGACTGTATGCCGTAAGGATTTGTCTCTGGGAGCATGAGGGTTGGTCTTTACCTAGTTTGAACAGGTGCTTAAATAGCATGTTGACATTAAAATATATTTTTGTGAAAGTAGCATGAATGTTGGGGGCGACACGATTTCAATTCTTAATCTTAAATCGATCAAATTGAGTGTAGAAACTGCAACAGATGACATGTTCAGGATCGAATTCAATGGGGGAATGGGGGGAAAAATTCTACAAGCTGCATTCCAATCTCAAATATTGGTAAAACGTAGAAATGTGATGTACAGAAATGAGTCAAGAAATTATAAAAACCTTGTACAAACGTACACTATTGGATATTTCTCCACGTGTGTGTATCCTGTTATCCTGGAATACACATGGATATTGTAAATCACTCAGAAGGAGTAGGGAACTGTTTGGAAAGAGGGTCATCAAAACAAAATATATCCTGTATTTTTAAATGTAATATTACTTACTTCAACAAAAACATCTCTTCGGTAAAGTAAATGTGTTGTATTCTGCTCTTTTTACCATTTCATCAAGCTGCAAATTATTTCACCTCAGTGCTTGCTTGTTTATTCACTTGTTACTGCACCAGCTACTGCTAAAGTACAGATAAATAAATAAATTGATAAATTAAACAAAGCCTATTCTCACAGTAAAATTAGAGCTCCATTGACAATTTTTTTCTTGAAAAAAATTAGCGGTTGGTAATGTTCCTGCTAATCTTATCACCACTGCCTCCTGTCACCTCCAGTTAGAGCCTGTTCATTTATTTTCTGCCTATAATCTCCTTTAATTACTTCTCAGACACAAATGATGTTGCTATAATGAAACATGTACACATTCAGAAAATACTTAAGCAAAACTTTCCACTAATGTGTTTATATGATTGTTTTGTCTTGTATTTCTAAACTTACTAACAATTGTCTTTCTTTGTCAAACATATTGGGGCAATTACAGAAGTTGTTATGGGTGCAATACGCAGCAACCAATTTAGATAAATACATTATCATATTAATATCACAAAAGTCATATTTAAAAGATTTACTGGTAAAAACAGTGTTGCAGTGACATATGTGATTCAGTTGTGTTTATAGTGGTGCAGGCTGTTGAGTGAAATTGGTTTAGACCGGCAGTAAGGCTCATACCCTAACACAGAGGTGGAATGAGGTGTGTGTGTGTGTGTGTGTGTGTGTGTGTGTGTGTGTGTGTGTGTGTGTGTGTGTGTGTGTGTGTGTGTGTGTGTGTGTGTGTGTGTGTCCTAGCATTACTATACTTGTGGGGACCTAAATCTGTTTACACAGTCACGTGTGGGGACTCGCCTCCCTTATGGGGACAAATTGGAGGTCCCCATGAGGGGAATCATTAATTTTAGGGTGAAGACTTGGTTAGGTTTAGGGTAAGGTTAAGGTTAAGGGTTAGGGTTAGGCATGTGTTGGTTATGGTTCAAGTTAGGATAAGTCTCCAGGAAATGCATGTAAGTCAATGTAATGTCCCCTGAAGTGATGTATACATGGTATGTGTGTGTGTGTTCCCATGTCTGCGTATGCATGAAATGTGTTAATGAAATATGATGGATCCTCCCAGAGGCAAAAGCCCTCAAAGTTACACTTCCTAATGAAAGCATAAACATGTGTGACATTTCAACTCAGCACATCTTTATATCTCACCCCCTGTGGGTACAACACACATGCACACACACTCACTCCACCACCTCTCATCTACCTTAACCAAATACACACAAGTCAACCTGTCACCCCGATTTAAGTTGTTATCATACTCTGGAGTGTTTCTCTTTCTGTGTCTGTCTCTTTTTCACTTTATTTACATATGATGATACAATGAGAACAGCTTGTCACACTGTCAGAATTCCTCTGCATGTGTCTGCATATAAAGAGTTTTTAAGATTCTCTATATTTGCTCTCATACATACATACATCTCTCCTCATCTCCAATTGGTCTTTTACTCACATCTGACAGGCACTTGATATCCTGATACATCAGAGTTATCGAAGAGTGGTATGCTTTGATAGCTACGGTAGTGCTGGGAGATTTCATCTTTGGAGGGGGGTCTAGCTTCATAGCTCTCTTCCATCTGCCGTTGCCTTCCTCTCGTTAATTCACTTTTTGTAACACACTCACATATTCATGCACGACACCATGATGTTCAACAGTACAAGAGAAAGTGGGTAAGACAGGTCACTGTGTACTTGTGTGTACATTTGGATCAAAACTAATCTCGTTCCAGTCTAGATTTGTCTAACAAATTCACCTCCAGACATATTGACGTCTTTTCAGAGGAGACAGGAGTCATTTAAGGGCGGCAACTAACGTTTGATTAGAATGTCATGTGACCACAGTATGCCCTAATTTAAATGTATAGTATGTAAAGATAAGGCCTGGTGTAGACGGTTATAGTTAAAGATTTGAATACCGTGTAGCAACCAAAATGTCATTATGTATTCATCAGAGTGAGCATTGGCAGTGGTGGTGAAGATGTTTAAATGTTCTGCACCCAAAGCTAATGGCACTCATTAGATAGATATTCATTGTAGGAGCCATGATCGCTGTTGATTGGTTGGCTTGGGTCACATGGGTATGGGTGGCACTCATTATAATCCTGTTCACCTGTGTGAGGTGTGAGTGTGTGGAAGAGAGGGTGACACGGGGCCGTTGTACTTTTTTGTTGACCGCAAGATTACAATTGCTTCGATTATAACAATGTATATGTCTGAGAACAGAGTTTTTTCATTAAACTACCATACTACGAAACAGAGCTTTGGATATCAGCAAGTACTTTTTTAGCGTGTCATACAACAGCAAATAGGCCCGGCCTCAGCCTCTCAGCGACTTAGTTTGTTTCCTGCTGTCGCTACATTCATTTTCTTACCTGTATTTTGCAATTCAAAGATGTATAAATAAACATCATAAAACATAATTTATTAGAAAGCGTAATTTAAAATGAGATACATTTATATTTTTCCCATATGTTAAAAAGTATTTTATCAATTCTAGTAGGATTTATTATTTTGTTGTCAGGTTTATGTCCACCAAAGGGGATTAGCCGTAAAAGCAAGGATTTATATTTTACCTGGAATCTAGACTACTGAACGTGATGCCACACCATTATGTTGCATTAAGTATGCAAAACATGGATTGGCCTCCACCCCGATATGTTGTGGTCGTGAAACGATTTAATGCTACTGGATTAACAAATTAAACACGACTGTAACATATGGAGCAAATAAATAGCTTCATTCATCTTGGCTACTATGATGTGGCAGCGTCTTACGGCAGAGGTCCGTAATGCTGAAAGGAAACGTATGTAAACTGTCACGGTGTGTGAAGCAGGTAGGACCCAAATGCAGATTAAAGTGCAAATTCCTTTATTTCAAGGCTAGGATATAAACAAAGACAAAACAGAACACTCACCGACGAACTAGTCATGACAAAAGACGAACCGACAAAGACAGACAGAAAAACCAGAACTTAAATACACACAAGACTAATCACACAAACAAGACACAGGTGAGGAGGGAGGAGAAAACACAGGGGCCACAGGTGAACACAATCGGGTAATCAGACACACCAGGGAAACTAACGACAGGGAACCACAGACAGATCCAAACAAGACACAATGCAGACAGAAACAGGCAAGACAGGAGGTGAAGACCTTACAAAATAAAACAAGACAAGACAAAACACCATAAAGACAGATCGTGACAGTACCCCCCCCTCAAGGGACGGATCCCAGACGTCCCAAAAAAACACAAAAGTCCTCAAGCAGGGTGGGTGGAGGGGGTCCGGAGGAGGAACGTATCACTAGGCCACCAGGGTGGGTGGAGGGGGTCAGGAGGACGGGACTGAGCTGACCGCCCAGGAGCACAGCAGAGGACCAGGAAGAGATCTCGGGCGGACGGCCCAGGGGCAAGGCAGAGTTCAAGGAGGGGTTCTCGGGCGGACGGCCCGGGGGGGCAAGGCAGAGTTCAAAAAGGGGTATTCGGGCGGACGGCCCGGGGGCAAGGCAGAGTTCAAAAAGGGGTATTCGGGCGGACGGCCCGGGGGCAAGGCAGAGTCCAAGGTGGGGGTTATGGAGGGGCGAAGGCCATCGTGGGCGAACTCAGGGGGCCGAGCATGAGGGCGAGGACCGCGGCCGGGAAAGTCAGGGGGCCGGGCTCGAGGGCGAAGGCCGCGGCAGGAAGAGTCAGGGGGCCGGGCTCGAGGACAGCGGCAGGAAGAGTCAGGGGGCCGGGATCGCGGGCGAAGACCACGGCTCACAGAGGGCCGGGATCGAGGGCGAAGACCGCGGCTCTCAGGGGGCCGGGATCGAGGGCGAAGACCGCGGCTCTCAGGGGGCCGGGATCGAGGGCGAAGACCAGAGAGCTCCGGAGGCCGGGCAGGAAGGCGCTGACTGGCCAGCGCCGGAGGCCGGGCAGGACCCGGTGTCAGCCGGACAGGAACCGGAGCTGGTGGGACAGGCCTCGGCAGGATCCCCCACGGAAGAGGACCAGGACACGGGATTGGCAGGACCCCCGGCGAGACAGAGGATGGCGGGGCCTCCAACGGAACAGGACAAGGGGTTGGTAGGACCCCCGGCAGGAGAGTAGACGGCGGGACCTCCAACGGGACAGGACAAAGGGTTGGCAGGACCCCCGGCAGGAGAGTAGTTGGCGGGGCCTCCAACGGCACAGGACAAAGGGTTGGCAGGACCCCCGGCAGGAGAGTAGTCGGCGGGACCTCCAACGGGACAGACATACGATTGGTAGGACCCCCGGCAGAGGAGTAGTCGACGGGGCCTCCAACGGGACAGGACATGGAGTTGGCAGGACCCCCAGCAGAACCTCCAACGGACCAGGACATTGGGTAGGGACTTGAGACGTGACTCGAGAGGGGACTCGAGAGGAGACTCGAGAGGGGAACCAAGGGGGAACTCGAGAGGGGACTCGAGAGGAGACTCGAGAGGGGAACTAAGGGGGAACTCGAGAGGGGACTCGAGAGGGGAACTCGAGAGGGGACTCGAGAGGGGAACTAGAGAGGGGACTCGAGAGGGGAACTAGAGAGGGGACTCGAGAGGGGACTAAAGGAGGGACTAGAGGAGGAACTAGAGAAGGGAACTCGAGAGGGGACTCGCGAGGGGAACTAGAGGAGGGACTAGAGAGGGGACTAAAGGAGGGACTAGAGGAGGGACTAAAGGAGGGAACTGGAGAGGGAACTGGAGAGGGGACTCGAGAGGGGACTCGAGAGGGGACTCGGGTAGGAACTTGAGAGGGGACTCGAGAAGGGACTCGAGAGGGGACCTGAGAGGGAACTGGAGAGGAGACTTGAGAGGAGACTCGAGAAGGGACTGGAGAGGGGACTCAAGAGGGGACTCGAGAGGGAACTGGAGAGGGAACTGGAGAGGGGACCCGAGAGGGAACTCGAGAGGGGACTCGGGTAGGAACTGGAGAGGGGATTCGGGTAGGAACTCGAGAGGGGACTCGGGTAGGAACTGGAGAGGGGACTCGGGTAGGAACTGGAGAGGGGACTTGGGTAGGAACTGGAGATGGGACTCGGGTAGGAACTTGAGAGGGAACTTGTGTCGGTCGGTACGCCGACAGGACACGGGGAGCTGGCGTCGTCTGGGGAGCCAGCAGGAGACGAGGTGCTGGAGTCAGCCGGTACGCCGACAAGACTCGGGGAGCTGGCGTCGGCTGGGGAGCCAGCAGGAGACGAGGTGCTGGAGTCGGCCGGTACGCCGACAAGACTCGGGGAGCTGGTGTTGGCTGGAGAGCCAGCAGGAGACGAGGTGCTGGAGTCGGGACCATGACTGTATGGGCCAGCTCTGGTGCAGGGACCACGGTTGTAAGATCCAGTTCTGGAGCCGGAAACATGGCTGTAAGGTCCGGAGCTGAAGCCTGGATCATGGCTGTGTGGGCCAGTTTTGGAGCCGGAAACATGGCTGCTGGGGCCGGCACTGGAGCCGGAACCATGGCTGCTGGGCAAGGAACCGGAACACGGATCCATGGCTGTGTGGGGTGGTACTGGAGCACGGTACCATGGCTATGTGGGATGGTACTGGAGCACGGAACCATGGCTGCTGGGTCCGGCACTGGAGCCGGAACTGGCGCTGGAACCCTGGCCTTTCGTCCTTTAGGAGTCTTTTGGAGGCTTCGTGGATCTCCAAACGCCAGACCAGACCCCAGGAAAGGGTCAGAACATGAAGCCTGGTACTCAGGGCTACGTAAGAAAACCCTAAGCCACTCGGGCAACAAGCTCCAGAGCCAGGGCTTGCGGGCAACCTCCTGACGTGCCTCCTTCAACGCAGCCTCTCTACCCCGTCTAGATGAGGCGCCTTTCCATGTATAAAAAATGTACTCCAGAGAGTATCCAAGACTTTCCGCCTGTCGCATCAAAAGGGCTGAGTCTGCTGGGTCCATAATGTGGTCGGTTCGTACTGTCACGGTGTGTGAAGCAGGTAGGACCCAAATGCAGATTAAAGTGCAAATTCCTTTATTTCAAGGCTAGGATATAAACAAAGACAAAACAGAACACTCACCGACGAACTAGTCATGACAAAAAACGAACCGACAAAGACAGACAGAAAAACCAGAACTTAAATACACACAAGACTAATCACACAAACAAGACACAGGTGAGGAGGGAGGAGAAAACACAGGGGCCACAGGTGAACACAATCGGGTAATCAGACACACCAGGGAAACTAACGACAGGGAACCACAGATAGATCCAAACAAGACACAACGCAGACAGAAACAGGCAAGACAGGAGGTGAAGACCTTACAAAATAAAACATGAAACAAGACAAGACAAAACACCATAAAGACAGATCGTGACATAAACCCACCTATTCACCAACGCCTATGGATCTAGTTAATACTGTTATCCCTGGCAAACATTGCTATTATTATTATTTTCTGTTTTGTTATTTCCTTTTGTCTGCCTCCATATGCGTAACCTTTGTTCCCCTGAAAGCCGCTACAAAAATGCAAGCTATTATTATCATCAGCTATTGGCTAGACATAGAATCTGTCTATCTTATTAAATTCATTTTTTCTTTCGCCCGTGTGCATGCCTTTTAAATGTTTTACTGCCCCTTGGTTAAGATGTTGGTAAAGACTTGTGAATTGCTGCATCTTTTTCAAAGTTTGACAGTGTGTTACCAACTCATCCCCCGAAATCCTGTCTCATTATCTTCTCTGTTGAGTCACAGGTTTAAGCTCTGAGTTGGCCTCATTTCCATCCAGAGATTGCCTCATCCGTATATGTTATAACAATTGTTATTACCATACACCTGATGAATGTGCAGTCTGAAAAGTATTAGTCAACATGTTACATGGTGGTATATGGCTTAAGGTTTGAATCAGGCTTTCTGTATGTCCAATGATGACCTGGCTTTCTGAGACCATCCTGCTGCACTTTAATGCCGCTACTGAAGCTCAGCAGTGACGGGCCATGCTGAGGAAATTAGAAAGATGTCTTTGTTGCCTTTAACGAGTTTAACCCGTTTTGCTGATAATACACATACATTTCAAATGTATTGTAATTTTCTCAGTTTTTCTCTCTCTTTTCTTACCCTCCGTTCTCATAAATTTTTTCAGTCTTTCTCTCTCTGTGACTTTCTCTGCATATGTTACTAGAGGAGTCCTAATCCTGTGAAACAATGGTGTGTGTGTTGTTTCTCACCAGACATCATATCCATCTGGACATGGATTACCTTTAAGAGCGTGTCTGTAGAAAGGTGTATGTGTTAATCAAATCAAAATCAAATCAAGTTTTATTTATATAGCACATTTATAAACGATTTTTGGTCGAGCCAAAGTGCTGTACATATAATAAAAATAGCCTACAGTAGAGACACTTTACAGCAAATACAACAGCACAGATTGTTCAGAATATCAGTATGAGAAAAAAACGACACCCTCTATCCTTAGACCCTCACATCGTACAAGGAAAAACTTCCAAAGAAAACCCACAGTTTAAGGGGAAAAAATGGGAGAAACCCAGTCTATGGAGAAACCTCAGGGAGAGCAACAGAGGAGGGATCCCTCTCCCAGGACTAATGCATTTACATCTAGTCAGGTGTGTGTTTATGTGACTGCTGTTTATGTGTGTGACATAAGAATGAGGGGAAATAGAGAAAGCTAGCTGCTGACTTGCCCACATAAGCATCCAGGAGTTATCTGTTCAGCCAAGCTGAGACAAACAGACAGAGACTGAGAGAGAGAGAGGAGGAAGGTGAGTGAGTGAGGTAGATACTGAGGGAGGGAGATATGGCAAAAAGGGCAGAGATACTGAAGTGTGGGAGGGAGATAGACAGGAGGGCTCTGCAGCGACACAGAAGGTAAACTACAGCTATACTTAGGTAGGAAAACAGAGCAGGGAATTTAAAGATATTGCGATGAGAGTATGGGGATGGCAGATAAGGTGGTGGGGTTTAAAAATAAAAATAAAAAGGTATATATGTTTATATTTTAGTGTAAGTAAGGTTTCAATACATAAAACATAATTGTTGTAACCAGCAGGCTTTAACGGTTCTCACTGTAATCTAGACCAGTGGTTCCCAAACTGTTTGTGCCCAAGGCACACCAAAGGACAAGTAAAAATCTCAAGGCACACCTATTGTGCAAAATAGCCCTTATAACACGTGTTATCACTCATATCATGTAAAATATCTGTAAATGTGCATAATTATTTACTAATGCCAAATAAAATGTGACAAAGACAACTATATTACTCATGAAATATTTATTAACGAAATATTTCAGAAATTAATTTGAAACTTTATCAAATTAGGTTTCATCAAAGCAGCAACCCACTCATTTAAACCAGACAGGTCACAAAATTAACATTTCAGCAATCAGCATTGAAACATGTGCTATTGTAAATATTTTGCCGTCTTACAAATTAGTGAGATACATGTGCCTGTCGGGGCGTGCAGATTTTTTTTTATCCTTGGTGGCACTGAGGAGAGGGCCACTCGCAAGTCCTGTTCAACAGAGAGCCGTGAGTCCCGTGACCTCCTGTTGTTCTTCATGTAAATCAGAGTAGAGAACGCCAACTCCAGAGATGGGGTCGTTACTAAAAATGTTTAATATATGACATATTACTTTAAAAAAAGTAATATATTACACTACTTCGTTACTATCTACATAAAGTAACTCGTTACTTTACTCGCCGAGCACGTACGAACTTGCACATGCCTGAGTGGCAATAACTTTCCTTACCAGCAGGCGGCGGTAGTGTGTATTTGTCATTCAAAACAGGCAACAACCGGAAAACAGAGAAGAAGAATAGACGACGTGATATAAACAAACAACAAATAGCGTTGATTGATTGATTGAAAAGTTTATTAACAGCTTGTATATTGGGTACAGTACAGTACAGCTCAAAACATACAATTGTTAAGGGGATGCAGACCAGAGAAAGACTTTCGTCTTGTTTACATCAGGGTCCCCCATTTCCAATTCATCATGTCATTTAAGACATATAAGACATATTTGACATACAGATGGCTTATTTACAATTTACATACAGGTGTTTTTTTTTACATACAGATTGCTTATTTACAATTTTCCTTTTAGATTTCGTTCTAATACATCCTAACCGGACATTTAAGACATACCAAGTCTACAGATATACAGTTAGTAACAGAGTCTAAAATGCGAGTATATACATAGATGGGGGGGAGCTGTCCATTGAACGACAGGTTGAGATTTGTACCATTACCGGGGCCAGTTTTGCAATGCTCTCCCCCGAAGGTGCTCTTTAAGAGAGGTTTTGAAGGTAAGCGGTAGCTTCACCTTAGCATGTGTTCTTTGCAGGTGTTTGTTGAGGTTTGACGTGGTGTTTCCAGCAGTGGATAACAGCTTCTGGCCTGGACACAGTTTGCACCTCACCGTCACATTCCTGTCTATTCTTCGGACGAACTCAAAAATAATGGGCATACTTCCACCCCTCGAAAGTTATCGCTGACTCAGCCATGTTTATGCAGCACTGCACGTGGAGATGTGGACGCGCAAGTCGCGCAGATTACGTACATATAAACCTACAAAGTACTGATATTATAGTAAATAAAAAAAATATTATTTTTGTGTAGTTGTATATTGCAATAATAACGTATGGTTGTCACAAAATCCCACGGCACACCCGGACTTGCCTCACGGCACACCAGTGTGCCGCGGCACACCGTTTGGGAACCACTGATCTAGACTGTCTTTTATGTAGCAAAACCTAAATGTTTGCTTGAATTTACCAATAACAATACCAAGCTATAATGCTTCTTGGAAACGCTATAGGGTGGAAGTTCTGATTCCACCTTCACAAGCAAATCTGACCAATAATGATGGAGGAAATGTCTAGTGGATTCATAGTAT
This sequence comes from Gymnodraco acuticeps, assembly GCF_902827175.1. Lineage (NCBI taxonomy): Eukaryota > Metazoa > Chordata > Actinopteri > Perciformes > Bathydraconidae > Gymnodraco > Gymnodraco acuticeps. Next base: position 1,493,114 of record NW_022990673.1, read on the forward strand.
TGTTTTGTTGCGTCATGTTGCTTCAAGTACTGGTACGGTGATGTAATACAATCCAGAAAAGCAGAATTTGATGATATCTATTGTAATGTCCAAGGAATATGTGTTTTAACATTGTATTGGCAATGCAGTGTTATGTGTTGTATTGCATCAGCAGATGGGCCAGGTTACATTACATTGTTTGCAAAGTATTTGATAACCTCTGACTTACCTGGCTCCTTGACACAGCTTACCCTACAGTTTGGTCTCTACCAACTTTGAAACCAAACTTAGATCTTTGTCGAATGTGGAAATAAAGGTTTAGATGGAAGGCTGCTGAGCGTCTTCCAGTCTTTGCAGAGATCAGAGGAATTATGTCCACTGTGAGGCTCCCAAACCCCTGACAGCAGCACGCCGCACCTGGAGAGGAGGAGGATCTGAGGAAGTGGAGGAGAAAAGGAAAGGAGGAGGTGCAGGTGCAGAAAAGTGAAAGGGGGTGTGCATTAAAGGACACCTATCATGCTATATTTAAATGATATATTGTAGGGCCATACCTATATAAGGTATATTTATACGTTTCTGTTTTCAAAATACCAAACAGATCATGCATTTTAGCCATGCCTCATTTCGCTCTATTTGCTGTTCTCCAGTCCTGTTTTTGCAGGGGGCTGATTCTGTGAGCTGCAGCTGACCACGCCCCCCTGCAGGAGAGGGGAGCGTGCTCTGATCAAGTCAGAAGAGGGGGAGAACAATAGATCTCCATTTGTTTTAAAGCTCAATAAATAACAAAGAAGACCTTTGACCGGCACTTTTCTAATTTTGTCCGGAAGATTTCAACTTTAACGGACATCTTGACCGGCGAAAGAAAACCCAACTGAAACTCTGCCGCACGGTCCCCTCGTTCCTTGGAAGAGGCAGAGAGGTGGGTGTTTGTCATCTACTGGTGGACTAACCGTAGAGAATTACAGTGCTTGCCTCGACGGGGAGGGATTGCATTGAATTACAGCAGCGGGAGCAAACGCTTGCCTCGGGGAGGGAGAAAAAGAGCCACAGCGGAGAATAAACAGAAGGGCAACCATGGCAACCATGCGCGGGAAGTCTTCTTCGCGCTTTTGTGGCAGACTACAGCGCCACTTACAGGCCTGGCATATGTACTACAGCGTCTCCAGCGCTTTCGAGCGGCAATGGCTGGCCGTGGCCCAACCCCACATTCCCCTGATAGGTGGAGAGTTGGCCCAATAGCCGTAGCGCCACCGTCCTGAAGTCAGGACAGTGTTCAAATCTGGATCAGTTTTTATCAGATCCGTTGCAGCCCCTTTTATTTTAGAGATTTGGGTATGGAGGAAAATAGAGAGGGTTGTGTTTTCTGACACTTGGTGAGTTCCCAGGAACACCGGGGACACCCATTCATGTAAGACGTACAAAAGTGCATTTTGCATGATAGGTCTCCTTTAAAGAGGGAATGCTGCACAAGGTTAAGGCTCAAGGAAGAATGGAGGAGAAACATGAAAAGGCAAAATGCTATGGTTAATTGAAGTCAGCATATAGTTGCATCATCCTGTTTTATCTTAGTTTTCTTTTGTCAGTCTCAGACTTGAAAAATTAAAACAAATGAAGTTGGATTTTCTGTCTTTTTCGCTTTTTTCATGAATCCACATTTACAGTAAGTGTGCTCCCACTCTCAAAGTAAGTGGTGAGTTTGCCAAGTCAATGAATCACCCATTTAAGTCTGCATGACTTAAGTGCGGGTGGTTAACCAATCAATAGTTGTGCTGAATGACTGGGTGAAGGCTGTAGCATCATGCTTCTGTGCATTCATGACTCATAGACTATTTTTTTGATGTCATAATTACTGTGTGTGTGTGTGGAAAAAGAGTGAGTGTGGGATAACTGTGAACGTGGCAGTCCTTTAACAGTCTTTAAAATCCAACAAACACTTTCCTACCAAACAGTGAAGCACAAGTGTGATGACGTTTCTTGCACAACTTTTAATTTAAAACCCAAATCCCCCCCATCACCCCCTCCTTTATTTCCTTCTCCTTTCATCTTTTCTTGCTCATTATAATTTTGTTAATATACAGTTTCTAAATCCTCCACCATCGCCCAGTGCTTTTCTTCTCCTCACCCCCACTCCACTCCCACTCCTTGAAAGCTGGAAATCAGGACAGTTCAGCAGCGGAGGGGTTAAGCTGAACCCGGCCCTGTGATTGGCTGCCGGCCGGCGGTCTCAACCAGCCTACAGAAAGAGGTAACCAGGCAACCTCAGAGAGGGAGAGGAAAGAAGAGGGGGCAGAGGAGCGAGGAGGAAAACAAAAACCGCGCTGAAAGAAGCCTGGCATAGTTTGGTGGGGATTGTTTGAAAAAGATGTAACGAAGCTTGCAAGAGCTCTCTACGGGATGGAACACTGGATTACTGCCCCTGCTGAAACACACTGTGGATGTCTGAATAAACCAGTAGGAGATACACGGGAATGAATGGATTCTAAAGCCTTTTCACAAAATGGGAACTAACTGTGCTCTTTTTCGCTGTAGTGCAAAGGTAAGTGCGCCAATGCAAACAGCCTTAAACGGATGTGGCACATTTCGTCCTAAAAAGTGTGCAGAATACTTTCAGATCGGTGTGTGATAGTTGCTGTGTGTGGACCTGGGGAAGAGCCTGTGGATTCAGAGTGCTCTGCTCCTATCTGCAATGAATTATCTATCGCTGCTGGTGCATCGGGATTTTAATGTGCCTGAGTGTGTGTGAGTGTGTGTTGGACGGTTGTGGGGGGGAGTGACCCCATAACTGAAACAGTGGTCAGGGTCTCTGTGTGTGATGTTAGGCGGGAGGTTTTCTGCATTTGGCAGCTGTCTCCCCCTCTTTTTATCGGACACTCAGCTCCAGATTATTCATGTTTTCTATATAAATGTACTGTTTAACGTGCACCTCAATGTGCTTCTCTTAGTTTGGTAAAGCGTGTTTTCCTTGTGCTTGTCTTCGGTGGTGACTTTATAGTAACCGTTTTATTCTTTAACTTAAATTAGTTTTAATAAGCTGTGTTTTGAGACCCTACGTGCACTTAGCCTACTGCTTGCTTAATTAGATTTGTTTGCAAGTGTACGAGCATCTTTTTGTGACTTTATTTCATGTTCCTTCCCGCGAGGCTTGCTACCCCCGCAGTGTGTGATTTAATGCTCCCGGTGTGTGCGGTTTAGTCCACTTTGGAGGGTTGGCTCGCAGTGGGAGTGAAGTGAAACGGGGTACTGTGGAGGTTACACGGGTGTTGAAGTGTGAGCGTAGAGATGTATTCAATTGTGTGTGTGTGTGTGTGTGTGTGTGTGTGTGTGTGTGTGTGTGTGTGTGTGTGTGTGTGTGTGTGTGTGTGTGTGTGTGTGTGTGTGTGTGTGTGTGTGTGTGTGTGTGTCGCGCGCGCGCGCTGTAGCTGGCACTCAGTCACTGGGTTTGGGTTGATGGAGAAAGAGAAGCAGAGCTGAATGGGAGACCCGGTCAGTTTGCTGTGAGGGGCTCCGCTGCAGATAAAAGCCGCATTAATCATGAAGCTCTGCAGACTCTCTCTCTCTCTCTCTCTCTCTCTCTCTCTCTCTCTCTCTCTCTCTCTCTCTCTCTCTCTCTCTCTCTCTCTCTCTCTCTCTCTCTCTCTCCTTATCCTCTGTCTGCTCACTACCTGCAGCAGCTTTACTGTATGTGTAGCAGGTGCAACCGTAGTGTGTGGATTTGAATGGATTTTCTACAGTTTTAAAATGGGACTATATGTCCATCAACTGTAATATATTTACTTCTAGCTGTACAACTAGAATTTTGAGTACATAACATTTTTAATTCAATACAAGGAATGGTGTAGTGCTGCTACTTTAACCCAGGTTTAAGATTTGAATAGGTTTTCCACTCTTGCCAAACAGACCTCTTACTTCTGCCTGTATGGGCCCAGCAGGGCGTCATAGTAACCCAGAGCCTCAGAGCATTGTGTGGAAACTCTGAAAGAAACACCCTGTTGAAGGCTCTCTTTCTCCCTCGTTCAATTCTCAACTCCATCTGCTCCGTCAACAGTCTCAGCCTGCCTTTCTTGCCAATTCTGGTACTCCACAAACCCAGTCTGCCTTTTACAATTTATGTTTTCCAATGCAGTATAGTAGGTCTTGTGTCTTTGCTTTGTAATAGTCGACAAAGCTGTTGAAATTAATGTTGATGTGAATCTTTAACAGCACCGAGTTGTTTTAGGCTTTGCAGTATTGACAACAGTAAATCACTGTGACCTGGAGCTTACTAACTCCTAAAGCTTTTAATAGTTTGTAACTCTGAATTTGTAACCTAACCTCTAGTATCTGGAAGGCCTTCTTTTATGGAAGAGTTTATTGGTACGTAAACTCATCTGACATCATGTGAAAAGGTTTGCACACAGTTGCAAGCTGTAAAATATAAAGAATCACCTGAAAGACATTAAGTCAAGCTCAAACTGTTTGTTCTACTGTGTTCTGTGAGTTTGAATCATAGCACTTAAATAGTAAAGGTTGCCATTGAGCAAATTGAAGTGTAGCTTTGATAGCAGAGACCCTGAGATAGTGGCCCTGACCCCGAACTTGCTCATTCTAAGCTTTTATTGGACCACACACTACAAACAGCAACAACTTGTGTGTTTTTATCAGCCTGGACTAATGTAACATATGATTGGCTTACAGTTTTGTAACAACCAAAGAATGCAAACATGTATTATCAGCATTCACATTGCTACCTGCTTTATTTTGACACTTGTTGCTTGGATATAATTCAATACACTAGAAACGTAGCCTGTTCAGGGTACTTGCCCAACTCCACCGAAGCTATTTCTTAGTTTGAATCAGCTGTGGTAAAACCAATGAGCAGCTATGTGCAGTTTCTTTCTTTCTTTGACAAAAGCAGCACAACTCACAACACATTCATTTTCCTTTGGACTATTTCAGACCAAGGATCATTTTTGGGTCAATTTTATCCTTGTCTGTTTTTTTACCAAAGCGTTTCATTGGGTAGATGTGAATGATTCAGCTACACTTTTTTTCAAATCACTAAAACCCCCATGAGGTTGTAAATCCAATTCATGTTTGACTTCCTGCTCAGCAGTGTGTACTTTTACAAAGAGCTTTACAATGATGTCCTCCTCATCAGCAGATAAATCATTTATGTCCAATATAAACACATGCAGTTATTATAATGGGTGTATCCCAAATTATACAACAACTGAGCACTTTTCCTCCTTCCTACCTTTTCTCTCTGTTAGTTAAGTCCAGTTCACTGGAGATGTGCACAGCTATGACTCGTACTTAAACCAGGGTTATATTCTTCAGTATGAGCTACAGAAGCACTTGTTCCCTTTTAAATGTACTTCTACCTGTCAACGGTAATACAAAAACAGAAACAAGTATTTTAAACAGGTTGTAGCATGTTAACTATTGGTATTTTTTCAGTAGAGGGTTCCACCGCTACAGAGCAATGCAAGAGGGAGAATTGACTTGCTCTTGGCTGGCTGCCCTTCCCATTGATCCACATCCTGCATGTGTGTGTGACATTCTCTCAGATATAATTGGCATTGAGAATATCTTTACAGCCCACTGGGAGTATATGTGTATATATGTATACCCTATTTCCTGGCCTTTATAAGGGAAATAAGACGTGTGTTTGTGATACTCTGCAAATCAGCATACATCACACAACACATGCACAAAACCCTAAGACACAGCATGTGCTCAGAAATATCATTACCACCTATCACGATTACTTGAATAGAACAGGCAAACTAAAGCACATACAAACGCAATAAAGCACGTTACACACCCACCCACACACAAATAGTGGTTGTGAGAGATCAGGGCAGAGCATCCAGAGGTGCAGATCGAGCTGCCAACTGATCTGTAATCTGTAATCCTTTTAAAACACTCACAATCTGTCCACACCACTGGGATTAGCATCTGCAGACACAACAACAGCACGCACACTCGTACATACACACTTTTCACTGCCCTTACACTGACTGCAAAAAGACTGCCGCTTGAGTTTGACTTTGTTCTGTTTTTGCAGCCAGATTTTTCATTACCGCACTTTCACTATAAAATGGAATAAGAAGATAGATAGAAGTAATGCTATATTTAGTCTGCTATACTAGTTTATAGAACCTGATTTAGTGAGTGTATTTTTTGTACTGTATGATTGTGTTTGGATCAGAAGTGTTTGAATAGTGATTAGAAAAGTTGGATTTGGAGTCAAGACCTCAAATAATAAAATGTTTACACTTATAACAGATCACATAGTAACATAGTCTATTACTATGTGATCTGTTATAAGTGTAAACATTTTATTATTTATTTTTATTAAACAAAAGCAATTGGTTCAATCATTTATTAAATGATTAAACCAATTGCTTTTGTTTCTTCATTCACATCTAGCCTCCTTATAGCTCTTAGCTTCTCTGTGCAAACAGTGTCCTTTCTGTGTTTTCTCAATCCCTGTCTTTGGTTCTCCATCTCTACCCTGTCTGTTTTTCTCAACATTGCTACCTCTCTCTTTTTATCTCCCCCCTTCTCTCTCTCTGTCTCTCTCTGCCTGTAGTGTAGCTTCAGGGATCCTCATGTTTCAGATGAGATGTTGATTATGGAACAGAGAGGCTTGAGTTCACTCTTCTTTTTATGCTCACATTCACATTGCCATTATTATTTCACATCATCATTATCACATGTTCTCTTACATACATTCCTGTTCCTCTTGCTCATTTCTTTCTCCAGTGAGCGCCACTTTGGGGTGAAATCGCAAAGGTGTTCACTTTGTTAATGGGTTTTCACAGCAAACAAAAGCACTTTAGGGCAAGCATTTGCAAGCGGTAAAGACACACACACACACACACACACACGCACGCACGCACACACAGCAGAAAGTACCACACTGGAGTCACATCACATTAACACTTCAATTAATTGAACGCCTTACATTCTCATTTCCCCTGAAGTCAAGATCCCTGACCCCCCCCCCTTCAAAACCTCTCTCTCTCACACACACACGCACACGCACACGCACACGCACACGCACACGCACACACAAACCACGTACTGAGGAGCTGGAGAGGAAACGGCAAACAAAGAATCATAAATAACATTTTAATTTGTGTTCTCTGCCTTTCAATCAGCCATGTACAAAGGAGCAGAGATGCCTGGTTTTGTACTATGTTCTTTATTCAAGGACCACAATAGATAATGAATGCATGAGGAGTGGGCTCTCAGGTTTGCTGGGGGGTTTGTTAGCTGCACATCCCTGTGGAAGGGCGCCACTGACTTTCACACTCGCTCTGAGACGGCAGCAAAGTTAGAGAAAGAAATAGACGGAGACAGAAATGGAAAGATGTTTTCCTTTGAGGATTTCTTCTTTATATTTCTGCCCCTCTTTCTTTCTCTCTTTGTCTCTCTGTTGCTTTCTCTCCATCTGTGCTTTTCTGTGGCTGCTCACTAATGAATTTTTAACTGTCCCATGTGATTCTCCCATTTGCCTCTCTCGTTCTTTCTCTGTTTGTAAAGATTAGCCACAATTCAATATCCATCATTAGCTGTTGTCATAATTGCTCTTAATTCATAATTATATTTCACAGTATGGTAACTTATGCAGTCTGCTCAGTCACGTGGAAGTAACACATAACCATAGTCTGATCCTGTTTCTCTTTGATAGACAAGCCATTTGTAACCTAATTCAGTTTTTCATAAGCGATGGTATGGCTGCCAGACATCTGTTAAAGCAGATGAAACGGGGAGGAAGGGGGGGGTTTAGTCTGGCATCTGTGTCCAGGACAGAAGAGCTGTCCCTGGGCCGGAACCACATCCCAGGCTGCCTCCCTGGAGCATCCGGTGCCTGGCCCGTGCAGCGCTCGCTGGGCTCTCAGGAGCAGTGGGGCGCCCAGATGCTGCTTCCTTCAGTGACTGAGCTCTCACTTCCTGACGCACACTGTCACACTTACCTGTGCTGATGCATGACGCATGTACACACTCCCAGATGCAGTTTTACTCGCAGACAAAATGGTGAACTTCTGATCATGGCTCTCAGCACTCCAGTGTCACACCCAAGCACTTTTGTGATTACAGAATGAAATTTAATGTGGTTTCATGGGTCATGAAATCTGCTCAACGGCTCAACCCATAAAACAAGTTACGTTTCAATTAAGGTAGAAACATAAAAATTATAGGGACACGTTTTTTCATGGGGCATGATACAGCAGTAAAGCTCTGAGGCTTTAGTTTAACTTTTAACTTACTCTGCTTTACCTGTAACTGTACTTTTTATAGACGTTTTAAAGTAGAGCGCATTTTCTAACAGCAATCGAAAACCAAAGTGGTTACATTTTGCGCTTTCTTTATACCTCTTAAACTTAAACTAAACTTTTTATTCACAAACTGTTTGTGAATAAAAAGTTTTGCAGTCTCAATTCTCATGAGAGGAACAAAAACGGAGGCATAAAAGAGCTCAGAGGAGGTAAGGCTGAGATGAGTAATAACTAAATCTTCTCAATGTCAATGGTGCCGCAAAACTGAATGGCCGTTTCACCGCTCAGCCTCGACCAATTATCCTCCACGCTGAGTCATAGGAACACACGCTCCTGTGCACGTTTACAAAATTATACTCTCTTCGCCCATCACACCACCTCCTACTGTGCGTGATACTCACACTCACTTTGGGCCCTCCGCGCTCTGCCATGCATTGAGAGAAGGGAGGGAAGCAGATTGAATGCAGTCTATAGGCCATTTTTTTTGGCCTGCTGGGCAGAGGTCAGTCGCTTTGACTGCTACTGCCACCACTGAGAGAGAGTGAGCAGATTGTGAATGAGCAGGCCTAATGCATTTTAAACTAGTTTGCAGTCAGAGAGTTTATTATGTCAGCAATGATTTAAAAACTTTCACCGAACGTTCATTATTTCTTTAGTGCCCCGTTGCCAACTACTTTATTTCACTTCCTAAGATACACTTATCTGTCGTTCACTTGAAGTGGGACAAAAGGCATACTCACAACTTCTAAACACTGTAAGACACTTAGAACATCAGATAGTTTGCCCAGTCATTAGGGCTGCCTTCATTCAAATGCACTAGGATTCGGTGGTTTGCAGATGATGGATACACACCAATTTAACTGAACAAGAGCTTTTTTTTTTTTTAATAAAGTTGTAGAAATCTTTAAGGATTATAACGACTTTTGTGAGACCAACTACCACCAATACACATAGACAAGTGCTGCCAATTTTTTGATCACTTCTTTGCCCCTCAAACAACACTTCACTTAAATCCTACAGTTCTTCACATAAAAGATTTCGCATAAGATACAAATGACACACAAAGATCAAACTATCCCATGTTTCTCCATAGATGCACGTACTAAGATTCCATAAACTCTGATCCACTCATGTATTCACTACAACAGGCAACATATCTATGTTGTTTTATATCTGGCAATGTTATTAAGAATAGGCACATTTCCAGTACTGTGAACAGCTGTTGCAGCATCTTCTTCGCCTTCTCAGACACAACATCAATGTCTTCATAATGACCCAACATGTATCTCTCCATTGGCAGTATTTTTTCCCACTTTTAAATATTGTTTACTGGCAGTTGTGTAAGAGGATTTGACCCGCTGACATATAAATACACATTAGGAATTAAGATCAAATGAATTGGTACTCACTTAACTACTGGGAATTGTCAGCTCAAATCAGCGCAGGGATAGTTGGTATGGCTTTGTGCTTCAGATTGAGCTGTAAAAGTAGAGCTTTAGCGCTATTAAACATGTACTTAGTAGACCAGCATTTACGGAAAATAAAAAACAGCTGTGCCATTTATTTGATGGAAGCCTAAAGTAGCTTAATTCTGTATTAAGCCATTTAGGACCACTATTGAGAAGAAGACCCCAAAACAAACCTCACAGTAAAGAGCTTTGACAATATATCAGCTTATCGGGTTCCTAATGCTAAGCTGTTAGCAAACAATGACATACTTACCCAGCAGAAACAGAGCCTCATGATGAACAACCTATGGGAATCCACATTCTTTCCACCTGTTAAATGCAAGTCAAAATGTTTTACTGGTATTTTATTGTTGGTGTGATTCACTTATCGCTGGGAATAAGTGTGTCTTTGGCTAACTATTAGTGTGTCTGTATTGACAGTTGTTTCCCTTGGCTTGCCACCATTGTACACTAAAGTAGAGCTATCTTGTGTAAGCTGCTGAGCTGGAGGTGTTGTTTTATTTGAAATGGAGAGGAAAAGGCATTTTGGTGTGTTTGACTCAAATCAAATCAGATAGCTGAAAGAGTCAGAAATGTGTGTTAAACTGCAGATTTGGGTTTTGACTCCCAGTGGGGTATGTGTAATCTAACAAGGAGTCATACAATATGAATCAGTGTCAACATAAACAATGTTGCTTCAATTGTCTTTAGTTTACAAACCAGCCACTTGACTTGGTTATTGACAAATGGAGTATATATGACAACAAATATGGATTGAAATTACATTTAGCAGATTTAAAGATTCACCGGTCTCCTGTGTGTGTGTGTGTGTGTGTGTGTGTGTGTGTGTGTGTGTGTGTGTGTGTGTGTGTGAATGTGTATGGTGGGGGTTTTATGTTTGTGGTCAGCCTCTCAGTTAAGGGGCTTCTTTAAGGGCAGATGGAGGATTCAATCATCTGCTCTCAGGTCATTTGTGCTCCTTGATCGAGTTCTACTGAGCATCTACTAGACTGACACACTCTACTGGGTTGCCGGAGTCACAGACTGGCACACACACAACACACACAACACACACACACACACACACACACACACACACACACACACACACACACACACACACACACACACACACACACACACACACACACACACACACACACACACACACACACACACACGATGAAGAGGACATATAACTGAAGGGTAAATTACATTTTTGCATGATAAAAGTGCTTTTGATGGCCCTCTTACCCTTAGGCCGTGACCTCTCTCACTCTTTTTTGCTCTCTCACACACACATACACACACACACACACACACACACACACAGACACACACACACACACACACACACACACACTTTTCATTCTATATCTAAGCTAGGCTAAGCATTAAGATAGGCAGCCTTCAATTAGGATATGTTTCCAGATAATGACTTCTCTATCCATAGCAGTCTGAGGGCTGATAAGTATTATATGTACTTTTTGGGGGAATGAGGGTGATAAGAGACCACCCAGTCAACCGTGTGTCTGTGTTTGGATGTGCGTGTTTGTGTGCGTGTGTGCATATAAAGACGGATTAATGCTATGGGCAAGATCTTAGAGCTGAAAGATTAAATGACTGTGAACTGATTTGATTGTTTCAATCACACACACCCGTATAGCCATGCCTGGAGCTGTCAAGATATATGTGGTGCTGGCTTATGTTGAAGCTGATAATATGATGTGGATGAGTGGACCACTGTATTCGGTTTGTGTTTATATGTGTGTGTGTGTGTGTGTGTTTTATAAAGCACTTTGCATATTGCTTTAGTCTTAGAGGCAGCTGGTATTGGCAGCTGTACTGTAGAAGAGATACTTTTAAAGATGGGAAAAAAGTGTTCTTCATTTATCTTCCCTTCCCATATTTGTCCCATGCGACGCTATAATAGAAGTGGGCAGAGCAGAGACCGTTCTCTTTAGCATGGAGCATATGTGTAAGGCTTGTGTGTGCTTTAAACAACTTCTTTACATCATAAAGCAGCAAAGTGCTTAGGGTTGCAAAATTCCGGGAATTTCCAAAGATGGAAACTTTCCATGGGAATAAACTGGGAATTTTCTAAATTGAAGGTTGGCTCTTCATAGGGAACTTAAATATAGTGGGGAAAGTATATTTTAGCATAATCTTGACTAAAACAAACAGATGCCATTCAAGTACACTTGATATCCATGCTATTCCTCAATCACATGCACATAGCACACTGCTTACTGCAAGGCTATTGAGACCACACCCCCTACAGGCACTGTGCATTCCTCCATCACATGCACATAGCACACTGCTTACTGCAAGGCTATTGAGACCACACCGCCTACAGGCACTGTGCATTCCTCCATCACATGCACAGATGAGTAAAAGTAATATTTAACTCAACATTCATGTTTTTGTTCTTCAATGAAACAAATGATTGTTCAATAAAATAATTAAAACTTGTTCTGTTCTACTTACAAATAAATCTGTTGAAATGTCATGTTTTTTAATTGTATCATTTTGCATGGATGTTTTCTTATGACAAAACAAAATGTTTATATTTATGATTGGATGTGATACAATTCGATTACATTACCCCTCAATTCCCAGTTAGTTCCCATACATTCCCATAATTCCTATTTTTCCCATGGAAAGTTTCCAATATGGATTTACCGGAGATTTACCAGGAATGTTCCGCCCCTTTCTAACCCTAAAAGTGCTACATTGTTAATAGCGTGTGTCCTTCTGGGCAAAAGAGAGATACAGTGACATAAGAAGCAAGGTTTGAAAAAAAGAAAAAGGTACTATTTGAGCCTTGTGTTTAAACCATTCAGAGAGAGATAGAAGTAGGGAAAGGAGTGAATGACTGAAGTAGGAACAGCAGGAAGTGAGCTGAGAAATGGCTGTGATTGCCTGGTTTGCCTCGGTGAGTTTTGCAGTTATTAGTCAGACTACATGCTGCTGTGATCTGCTCACTCACCTCTCCCAGCCCTCCCTGCACCCTGCCACCTGGCGTGTGCATGTGCCCTCGTGCGCTTGTGTGCCTGTCTAATGGGTTTTGGAGCTGGCGATGAGTTCAATGTCTCACATTCCCCACCCCTCCCTTTCTGGTGACTCCGCTCGCCCTGGGGAAACACTCTCTTACCTTGGCCTTTGCTGTAAATCGCTCCTCAAATGAGTTCTTACTGTGATCCCCTCATGCTGCCTTGGACCAGAGCTCTCTTGAGAGGACAACTTAATGATCCCCAGTCTGATAAACAGAGGCCTGAGGAACAAATGGAAATTTGTGCTGAAGGGAATATCTAAAAGCTGTATTGTCTATCAGGTTGCCTTCCCAAGAGTGGACCTCTTCACCACAGTGGATTGACCTCTGCAATTTATTACCAACACCGCTGACATCAATCACATCTCAGCCCTCAGGGACGCACGGGCAGTAATAATATCCCAGCAGCCCTCTACGACTGGCCATATGAGTGTCGGCCCGCTGCTGTGGCTGCCTGAATGCTTTATTGAAAGACTGACTGGGTGGAGCTGGTTTCCTGTACAATAAACTGCCTCCACTATCGGTGGACTATTGACTATTGGTTATGATTCAATATGTTTGGACTGGACTATCACCTTTATTAGTTTCACAATGGTTCCTTCCTGATCCATACTTTTTCCTTACTTACTTTCAATGGTTCCTTCCTGTCAGTGTTATGAGCTTCTGTTGGGGATGCACGTCATCGTGTATATGTGGTTGCTGTTTAGCATTCTGGTCTCATGTTTGGTTTAGCCTATAAGCTATAGCATAATGTAAATAACCAAAGGATGTGATGAAATGTTTCACATGTCAGATCAAAGAAAACAATGTGGTTTCATTATTACCACAGGGGCAGGCCAATAAAGGAAAAAACAATACTTTGATAACAACAATAACCTCCAGCAGTCTGAAATGTGCTACTTACATTATGGACAGCAAAACACTTGTATGCAGTTGGACTGCAGAAATAAGGCAACACTCTATTAAATGATGAAATTGATGAGATCATTTATTAAAGGACCATATATTGAGAACTGGCTGTGAGCTTCCCTAGTGCTCACCAGGGGCATTAATTAAAGCTTCAAGTGAAAAATAAATGTAAAATCCATCAGTGGTGCGGCTGCAGCCTGTGAGAAAACTGAGGCCAAGTTTCCTTAATGTCCTTTTTTGTATAAAGGTGCCAGTGCTCTCTCTTCCTTACCAGAAACCAAATATCCTGTGAGTATTGCTGCTAAACCCAAATGAGTCTTCTCATAGAAGCACTGGGTAACCATTAGGGGAAATCGGGGTTCATATACTTCAATATGTGGAATAGAGGGGTAAGGGGATGAACCATAACCCCTACGATGTACCCACTGAACCACAGCTGGCACACATATATCTTTGAGACATTTGCATAATGGAGTCTAATGTATGAAAGGCCAGAAGCCTTTACATTAAATAGATGGATGGGCCCAGCAATGTAAGAGACTGCTCGTCTGAAAAAGGCTTGAGAGAAAGGTACGGCTGTAAGGGGAATTGTGTGTGTAGCCAAGCCATCCTCTGGAGTGTGTTATGACTGGGCCAGGGGAGCTCTCAGGGGTATAGTTGTACATTAAGATACCAGCAGAGATGGAAGGGGTGGAGGATAGGAGGAACACTTCCAGGTGTTGCAGAGCGTTTAATCACTCACCTGTGAGACTAATGAGATGAGCCGGTGGACCATACACACACACACACACACACACACACACACACACACACACACACGTATTTGCTCCCACTCGTAGACTGGTGGGACTAATTACCCCAAACTCCACTACTGTGAACACCGCACGTCTGGTAAAAGCTCCAAACACACATATACAAATACACGACAGCCTGCTGCTGCCTCCCCAACTCATTACACCGCTCATCTCCTCCTCCTCCTCCTCTTTTCCTCCTGTCGCTATCTGAAGGACACACCGAGGAAGAGGAGTAGGAAAAGAGAGCAGAGTAGAAGCGAGTAGGTCAGGAGGCAGCTATATTCCATGCAGTAGTGGCTGCAGGCAGCGCTACAGGTAACAAACACATCAGTCACACACACAGCGCACCTGTTACTGTACAGATGGCCAGCCCTGCGAGAGGCGGCAGAGCAATGAAGAAGGATGAGCCATCACATAGAGAGGGAAACAGAGGAGGAGAGACAAAGAGAACGGAAAAATAATATTTCTCATGGGTAGATTGTTAAAGGAGATCGATGATGGGGATGGTGGTGTGGGGTCAGGGGGGCTGCACCTGTGTGTGTAACGCCACGATAACAAGGGAGTAGAGAAAGATGGAGGAGGAAGAAAGGGAGGGATTTCCTCACCTGTGTCCCCCCTCGGAAGCAGATACAGTCCAGTGTGATCTAGTGAGTCTCTTTAGGCTCTCTGTATATCATTGCATACACACTCACACCATTTATTTTAAATCCTTTTCTTGGTATGAAGATTTTGTACAACCTCATATACGAAATAATCCTCTTCATTACCTGTACTCTCATCATAACACTGTAACATTCTCCAAGGCTGACTGTGATGTGCTCAAGATCTGCCATTATAATGTTTCCTTTATAATCATAGAACAAAGCTGTGTGTGTGTGTGTGTGTGTGTGTGTGTGTGTGTGTGTGTGTGTGTGTGTGCCCCCTTATGGGGATAAATTAGAGGTCCCCATGAGGGGAATCATTAATTTTAGGGTGAAGACTTGGTTAGGTTTAGGGTTAGGGTTAGGCATGTGTTGGTTATGGTTAGGGTTAGGAGGATAAGTCTCCAGAAAATGCATGTAAGTCAATTAAATGTCCCCTGAAGTGATGTATACATTGCGTGTGTGCGTGTGTGTGTGTGTGTGTGTGTGTGTGTGTGTGTGCGCGCATGTGTGTGCGTGCGCATGTGCCCCCAGCTACATATCTTAATCTCCTGTCTATTAGCATATCCACAGTTCTTCGTTAGCTGGTGGAGGCATCTGATAGGCTAATTTCACAGCCCCGCTGGCCTTCATCTGGTTCCAGGAAGTGAAGAGGATGGTGTGTTTTGGGAATAAGATGAGAAGAGAAAATAAGTGTTCCAGCCTTTTCTGTCTCACTCGCTCTCTCAACAGATCTAGCTGAATGAGCTAATGGCAGTCTGGAAAATCAAAAGATGAATTTGGCATTCTCAAGTATTCTTGAGCGATTTTTATTAGAGCTGTTATAATCTCAAAGAATGGGGATGTGGTGCAGATTAATTGATGAATAAACGGTTTTCTCACATCAGGTTTTAGGGCCTTAACCCCTTTAGTAATTTTCACAGCTACATTGGATCATTTGATAGATAACCTTTTTGGTGCTTTTAGGAAGTTGTTAAGAATGTGTGCAATTGTTTAAATGTGTATCATCAAGATGCTTTTGTAGTAAAGGTGTTTTTATTTTTAAGTTAAAGTTGCTGTATTTTCATTTAAAAAACAAAAACAAAACATCCTTAGTGATTAAAATTCCCTCAAAAGAACTACACAAACATTCATCTTTTTGGGAATCCATTTTCTATCTTGCTATTGTTGTGTAAATGTAGGTATTTTGACCACGTTTTTTTCATGATAAACCTCATGATGGAAAAAAAAGCCCTTTAACAGTGGTGGTGTGTTGCACTGTGCTGCTTGGATTGTGAACATTTCTCATTGATGTTTCTAATCAAAAATAATCCTGTCACTCACAGATATAGAGGGACTTGAGATTTATCCAAAAATAAAACACAATCTGTAGGAGTGCAGACTGTGTGTTTTATTTATATAAGAGGTCAACTCAAAGAAGGAGCATTAACCGGCCTCTTGTATTAATCCACGCAGATGCAGCGAGCTTCTCTGTGTGTTTGGCAGTGGACAGTTTTGTGTGTGTTTGTGTCTCTGTGAGAGAGGAGGAGGACTGGGGGAATCAGATTGCCTATTCCAGTCACACAGATACTCTTTCAGTCCTCAGCCTGTGACAGCACATTTCCTTCCCTCTTCATGCTGGTTGCCTCTTCTCTACCAGCTCCCTTTCCCCTCCTCCTCCTCTTTCTCGCAAATGCAAATTCAAATTAGCTTTATTGGAATGACAGTGATTTGCACATAATCTAACCTACAGTTCGGTAATAACTGTGGAGGTCTTGTTCTTTTTCTCTTTTATTCCCGGCTGCCTCTTTCACTTTTTCTTACAATATCTTCCTCGCTGGCTTTCTTTCTCTTCCTCTTCCTCTATCCCTGTCCTCCTTTTAGATTTCCACACATCTCTCCCCAGCCCCCCCGACTCTCTCTGGGCAGATGTATGTATTGGTATCATTAGCAGCTGCACTATGATGGATGGCACTGAATGGCTGGGCTCTGACGGGGTGGGACTCTGCTTTAGCACACCATCATTACCTGCACCACGTACACACACATAACAATACACACACACACACACACACACACACACACACACACACACACACACACACACACACACACACACACACACAGAAAAGCATGTGTATATCACACTGATGCAATGAGTGTACCTGCACAACATGTACAACTACTTCATGCCTGAAACAAATACAAAATAATGTCTTTCAGATGCCTGCCTACAGATGAAAAAGTGACTATTGAATAGCATCCTTCCCTTTTCTCTCTATCTCTCTCCCTCCCGCTCTCTCTTTCCCTCTCACAAACTCAGAAACACACAGTCTTTTCTGAGTTTAAGAGGTTTGTATTGACTTGGAGCCCCACGGGGAAGTGAATGCCAATAGCCCCTCTACTCTCAGTGCGAGTTCAGACAGACCAGCAGTCCAAGACTATAGGGTGCTAAAAGGGTCTATTTCTGGAGCTGGCAGAAGTTTCACCTCCAGGAACGTTCATAGACTCCATATGCAGCATGAGACTTTTGCACATTGCCGTTTGTTTGGCTGTAATGTTTGTGTGAAATGTTCAAAGAGTTTGGAATTCAGAAATGGAAATTATGCAAATCGTGCCCTGAGTCTGACAATCCCGTGGTGATTCTCAACGAGTCTGTTGATGACATCAGAGTGCAGTGTTTATCTGGGCTTAATGTGTGTGTGTGCCTGTTTGTCTTTGTTAGAATAAAACAAATGGTCACATGTAGTACAACAGACATTAAGGGTTCAGTGTGTTAAATATCCAGCTTACTGCCCCACCAATGGTACTGTAATGACTCCCGTGTGTGTGTGTGTGTGTGTGTGTGTGTGTGTGTGTGTGTGTGTGTGTGTGTGTGTGTGTGTGTGTGTGTGTGTGTGTGTGTGTGTGTGTGTGTGTGTGTGTGTGTGTGTGTGGTGTGTGTGTGTGTGTGTGTGTGTGTGTGTGTGTGTGTGTGTGTGTGTGTGTGTGTGTGTGTGTGTGTGTGTGTGTGTGTGTGTGTGTGTGTGTGTGTGTGTGTGTGTGTGTGTGTGTGTGTGTGTGTGTGTGTGTGTGTGTGTGTGTGTGTGTGTGTGTGCGCAGTGGTGCGGGGGCTGATCATGTTGTCAGAGTCCATAAGAAACAACAGGGCCTTATTAAACACGGACACTCAGTAAAGATTGATTTTGTTTGGCTGTCTGTGTTTAACTGGAAGGGTAGGCGACTGTGACAGTGTGCGTGGGCGATTAGAGACACGGGCAGGAGGCGGGATCTGTGACTGACTGATGGCCGCTGGTGGCAGGAAGCTGCTCGGGGGAGGGCTGCGGGGAAGATGTACTCTCACCCGCTCGGGGATTTCTCCCAAGTGCTGAAAGGGGCAGATTGAACCTAGACAGTCCCTCTGTGGTTGGACTGGACTCTGAGGACAGAGTCGGATAATCTGTTCCTCCCCCTGCAGACAGACTGAGTTTGAAGCCATTAATGGAGCTCACCCGTTCTCCAGTTGTGTGTCTTGGTACAAGTTGCAGGCAGTTCAAACTAGGCACGCCAGCGGCTTGCAATTGAAGAAGTTTGAGGTTGTCACTAGCCTAAAGCATGCTTAGTTTCTTTTAGTTACTACCAACTCCATTCCTCTGCCATCCAGTCCTTCTCCCTCTCTCTATCTTGTCTTTGCTTTCCTACTTTAGAGCATGAGAATACCAAACAAACTCCACATGGTTGTTGGTAGAAAAATATCACTCGTCAGTCGTCACCGGCTTGAGCTTCAATATCAGGATACATGTATTTATTATCCTTGCAAGAGTGGAAGTAGTCATCACATACAGAGCATATGGTACAACTAGTTCCCCGAACAGTGTCCTTCACATGCTCATATACAAGAGAGGGAGTTACACAGTCACAAGATGCAGGAATACCGGTTCAAAGCAGTATACAATGTTTTGTTCAGATTAGCTAAAGCCCACGTCAGAAATGATCATGCTTGTCATATGTCTATCTCCATAGAGGCTGAATCATCATGTTAATCACATACTGTAGCTTAGGGATGCTCAATTAATCATATTTTAATCGCAATTACGATTATGGCTTGCAACGATTACGAAAACAACGTAATCGAAATAAAGCGATTATTTTTGAATTATTATTATTAATTTTTTGAATTTTTTAATTATTTTTTGTATTGGTTTTTCAGTTGAGTTATACTTAAAGTTCAGGGTAATCAACTGTTAAAAACATAGTGTTCACATTTCTTTTCTCCAATAAATTGATGTTTTCAAAGTAAATGGATAGTCATTTTTAATAATCGTGATATCAATTATTGACCCAAGTAATCGAGATTATGATTTTTGCCATAATCGAGCAGCCCTACAGTAGCTATCATATGGCTAAAACAGTGTCCTGACTCCTGACACTCTTCTAGGTAATCCTACATCCTGTCATGTACACAGCTACAGTTGGGCCTTTGTTATCATGTGCTACTCTGATATTGAAAGAGTGCATTCAGTATTTTCCCAACAGCTGTATTGGAAATGAATGTATGTTAAATGCTTTATTGGTGAGCTCTGTGGTTGTTTGGAGTCTTTGAATGGTAAAGAGATGGACCAATATATCTCCTGATACCTTTTGTGATTACAAGTCTAATACCAGTCATCTTTATATAAGGTATAAAGAGGCCAGACTGCTGTGGCAATAAAAGAGGAATCTGGTCTGTCATGACGGAATGAATGTAGCAGACGAGGGACTAACAGAATCTTTTCAATGACATTGACAAAGGCACTGTATAATATGTGGATCAGTCACATTGTGGCTGATACCCTATCCACTTAGAATGTCAGTAAAGAGGTGCCCTGGTAGCTCACCTTGTAGAGCGAGTGCCCCATATACTCAGGCTCAGTCCTAACCTGAGCAGCCTAGCTTTACAACTAATCCGCTGCTTTTTGCTTCATGGTGTCTCCTTGCTCTTCCTTTTCTGTATTTGCTGTACTTTCTCAGTCAAAAAAGCCAAAATGTAGGATCCTTAAATCCCTAGTTGTGCTATATTAAGCAGTGATCATGCTTCACAGCTCAAGTTTGATTGTGTTTGCATTCAGTCACCCACTTTTTTTCAGACTGCTGAATTAAATTGTGTTTTTTAAACCGGATGTCAAAAATATGTCAGTGGGATTAAAGAAACATTCAACCATAACTATCAAACTCTGTAACTACATTTATAAATAAAGAAATTGAGACAGAAACACTGCAACAAATATAGAATAGATTGATGTCACTAGATATCTTGTTGTAAGTCAACTCACAGAAATACTAACTCCTAAATCTACATCCTTCACATTAAATGAACTGCCTTATTTACCACTACAGCCTCCGGCATGTTGAATAATATCAATGGACTTATGGAATATATCTCTTGCTACTAATTGGTAAGGGTGAGGGTCAACATTTTTTTTTGGGTGCTCCAGTTTAATTGAATGATCCAAAAAAACTGCAATGGGTAAAGATGAAGGAAGGATTTAAATGTCCATGTTTGTATGTGTTTGCAAAAGTGTATCTGTGTACTGTCTTTATGTCTATTTGTGTTTGTGTGACACTGTGTGTATGTCATAATGTGTGTCAGTAGAAAATGAGGCAGAAGCAACAGTAGTCCTTTTCTTTATTTCCTCTTCATCCATCTATCTTTCTCTGTGTGTCTGCCATCAGAGGCACAGTTGGAAAAGCCTGTGGTACATCTTTGTGTGTGTGTTACTGTGCATGTGTGTGTTTGTGCAACAGCATTGTGCAACACCATGATTAAGTGTTTTGAATAATTGATGATTGCATCCCTAATTAACTCTCAGTCTCCTGCTCCGGCAGACTCCGGCTCTATTTGTATGCACCAGAATCTCCTCTCCTCTCTTCCACTCCACAGATGTAGCTTATCCATCACTCACTTTAGGCTCTGCTGATGGGGGTCCAGAGGGGCTTTGGGGGATCTAAATCATGTTGAGTGGACATTTTTAACAGGCAACAACCACAGTAGACTACAGATCAGTAAAGATGGTTTTCTAGACCAAAGGGTTACCCATGCTTTTACAGCTGCTGGGGACATACTGGTTATAACAAGCCACATTATAAAATAGTGTGAAGACATTTTAACACCATTAACATTTTTGGAACGTTACAGACAGTCTGGGGTGTGTACAAACACACTAGACCAGACAAACTGTTTTGGTGTGTGTGTTTGTACTGCAATTGGTTAATCATGATCATTACCATATTGCTGACATTTGCCTGTTTCTGTCAACTCCAAGAAACCATAAATCAATGAATCATTCTTAAAGTGGAAGGAGCTCCAGCAGCACTTCCACAGTTTGTAATGAGGAATAACGTGTGAAGATCTGATCTGAACTGAACTGATACATCTCTAGATATTAATAGAAATACAGGCTGCAGTAGAACTGAACCAAAGCATGAATGATCAAATTGCACTCTAAATGCAATGCTGGAGTTCAGTACATTTGGTTTGAATGCGTTAATGGGGAATATGAGAATGATGCAGACTGCTGTAGTAGAATGTGTGTTTGAAGGAGGAAGAAAAGAGATCAGAGAGAGACAGAAAGGGGGAATCAGTGTGGGTTTGTTAATAAAGGCATATCCACATTCTGTCGGCAAAGCCACCGCTTCCACTCTGCATTAAAAAGACATCCTTATACACATTGTTGAGCACTACCAATTTACATTTCAGCACATTAACAAGGCAAGGAGACACACACACACACACACACTCACACACACACAGGCGCAGGAAGAATAAGATTCGTTTTCATCTATTTCCCCTTAAAACATGAGAAAGGAGGAATTCCCCAAAGAGAGCACAGCGCTTTGATATCTACAGTTCCGTGTCTGTAAATAGGTTAGATGAAGAAGACTATGCATGGCATTTTTTTTCGTGTTAATTTGCGATTTGCACGTGCACGTGCATGTGGATCTGTCATCTTGCAGGGTATCCTATTTCTGGCAGGAGATTGTGGGTGGGAAAGTGTGTGTGTTTACCTTTCTGATGAGGCCTCTGAATGTTCCTTCTAGTCCCTCAGACAGGCAGGGTGCCATGTGGAGTACCTGGAGCAAGCTCACAGACAGTCAGTGTTTCCATGTTTTCCTCCTGCAGTGTGCTTGCTGGTGGCCTGGCTGACTGCCTGCTGAACTAGCTGCACTGCTGTTCGCCTGCAGGCCTGCTGCACTGGCTGCTGCTTTATCCACTTGACAGCTGCTGTAACCATTTTGAGCCGTTGTTTGTATGTGGTGCAGATGTAACTACTGTTAAAGCCACATATTATTTTTTTGCCTCAATCTCAAGAGGAATTCTCTGAAATCAAGCGCTGCAAATGTGCTGTTGGGGGTGTAATGACTGTTTAGATCAATGTCATGAAGGCCCTTTTCACCAACGGCCTCGTACAATCATGCTATGGCTGTACTGGAGTGTTGTGAGCTGTGGCGGTATGCCTTTTGACAGCAGCCTCTCAGCAGGAGATGCACTGACATTTGATTCTGTGCCATAGTGACATTCTCCCCCCTCAACCAAAGGGTGCATTGCAATCTGTACTCGCACATGTGGCTGGAGATATTTCAATCGCTTTCTATGTTCAGGTTTACGAATCCTTTGAAGTTTTAATGCAATGTAAGAGTAACTTCATCCTATTAATTATATGTTGGTGATAAAGGTGCAGTTGTTAATCATTAATTCATTACTGAGAAATCACTGTTGAGAAATGGATCAATTAAGAACATGTTGGCAGATAAGATGGCAAGTTCAATGTGCAACAAGTGCCAGGACCTCAGATCATGTCACCATTTCTTCTTTACCATGAGGAATTTATGATGACCATCAAAACCAGTCAGCCATCTCTTCATCAGCTTACAATAAACAAGGAGTACGCGTGGCTCACCTTTAACCCACAGTGCATGGCCATAGTTTCAATAGAGACCAGTAGGACTTTGGACATTTGGCCACAGCCTTCGCAGCTGGGATTGTCTCTCCTATTTCATTTTATTGCCCATTGAGAAAAAATGGTTCTGCCTTGGAATTAGTTTGTTAATCTGTTGAAGAATGACAGGTCATTTATTTTAGGATTCAAATACCAAAATGTATTCCGGTTGTATCCGTCACCATCTATCAATACAACTTTGATCTCTGCTAATGTCTTCATAAGTGTGACATGGGATGAAGGACTTCATTTGTTGTTGGCCAGGTATAAAGTGAATTGATATACAGCAGCTATCTGGGTGTGACACTGAACTTTAACCCTCAGCTCATTTTCTCAGGTACTTTCTTGTTCCCATATCTTCCTACCTCTCTCACTCTCTGTCTTTTTCTCTTGCATACACACACAAAAGCAGTCCTTTAGCTCTTACTCCCTTTTGTCCTCTGACTTCTTTAGTTGATTTTCAACCTTTACGCCGTTTGACGCTCTGTTACTTTCTTCACTTCTGTTGGTAAAATACCGAAGTTGAGAGGACACTGTATTTTACATTCTACATATCATAAACTGGTAGGTCTACATTTCATGTTCTTGCCTGTCGATGTTCACCTTTGTTGTTTTGTTTGCCTTGATAAAAAATGTTCTCTTTGGTTTTCTAGTGCAGTAACTCAGTTGACTTTTCATGTTGTTTTAAATCATTTTGGTGCCTAAAACTAGGAGCATTTCACTGTGTCTGACTGGTAATGTAGTCTAGAGAGAGATTGTTCATTTACCATTCAGACATCTGAACCATGACAGACTGTAACACGGATAACCTTTCATACCCGCAGTCGTGGTTATTCATCAACGAGTGCAGCTCAGAGAAGAAATGTGTCGCTGATAAGGACTCTGCATTGGTGTCAGGATACAAAGGTGGTTTTGGTGGAAGGAGCACGTGGAAGCAGAAGATGGACATAGCACAGTGAGGAGCGTAGCGTAAAGGTGGTCTCTATGATTATTTATTATTGAGATGGCAGTGGAGCTGAACGAGTGGAGCTGCTAATCTAACTCTGAGCCTGATGGACAGAACACAATTACCCTGAGAGTGGGAGGTGGGAGAAAGAGGGGAGGCTAGAGTGCCAGCAAACCCCCCCTCCACCATCGTTTTTTCTTTCTTTTTTCTTTCCTTTTGCCTGGCGGACTTTATTGTAGCTGCAGATGATTTCTGGGCATTAAGCTCCTGTTGGCAGCATCCTGTTTATTGAGTCACACACAGCCCGATGCTCACATCACCCACTCGCGCCTGTTGGCAGCGCCCCATTTACGGACGACCAATTTATTGCTTGCTCCTCTCGCCTCCTTTCCTCCAGTCTCTGGTATGGCTTCAGATTTCTGTCTAAATCTAGACACACTAAGCCGTGTTCACATCCTTCTCTGCTGCTACTTTTAGCTCGCACGCTGATTCCAGGTCAAACCGCCACTACAGCGTTCACGATGGCTTTTGATTTGCGCTGCTCTTTCTTTCATGTTGTCTGTGTGTGTAAGAGGCAGATCATTTGTACAGTTGAAGCTACACATGTGCTTTTTGGGGGGAAATGTGCTTGTTCTGCCCTCCAGGGACTGTAGCTTAGATGTAGAACTATTCCCCGACTCTCCGGAGAAACAACCTTATGTCTGGAGCCTTAGAGAAGTCTGGAGAGGGATGCTGCAGACGGTTTTTCATTTTCAGTCTCAAAGTCTCGTTTCTTGCTCATTTTAACCAGCAGACTGGTTGGCTCGGCTTGCAATGGTTGGATGAGTTGAACTTCTTCACTTAGTGAGGGGTGGTGCTCTCAAAGGTGTATTTGTACAGTCAGAATATAAACTAATCTTAAAAGTGTTTCGTGATTTATTTTGTAATCATACACTCAAAGTACAACCAGCCGAACATGTCTTTAAATCTTGTGTTTTGTAGTGTAAAAGGAGTTGGGGTAGGGGGGTTTCTGATCCAAGTTGAGGATTAACAAACTGCCTTTATTAAACACTAGCTCCAGATGCTGCCTGAAAGACTTCACAGCTAGAAGAACAAATTCAGAGAACAAAAAGGAAAGAGAGGGACAGAGGGGGACGTGTTCAGGGTCGGAGCTGAAGCCGTTCAAACTCCATCCTTTCTCTGCTGATTTGACTTCCTTGGGCTTTTTTTCTCACCACTTTTACCCCCTACTCATTATCTGTTCACCCTCTCTGTGTTCCCTCTCCCCTCACTTTCTTCCCACTCTGTTCATTTCTCTTCCCTCTAACCCCTCTCTCTTTATACCCACTCTCTCTCTCTCTCTCTCTCTCTCTCTCTCTCCATCCATTTGGTGGAACAGTGCTGCTGATAATGCCTGTAATTGGAGTGACTCACACTTTTCCAGTGTGTTTGGACCAGATAAAGAATATTGTCAGCATTTTGCCGACATGGCCTCTGCTGGCAGAATTAAATGGACTCTGTTCTGTTCTGTCTGCAGCAAATTAAAAGCCTCTCAATTTATCTATTCTCGCTCGAGGCTCACAGGGGCCTCCTATTCACACAAACACCGTGGAGAGGGGGAGGAAGAGAAAAAGGAAGATTTCCCCCTTTCCCAAGAAGTACCAATCTTTTCGTTTTCTTCAAGTCTGCACTCAGTCACTGTTAGATGGAGAGGGGGAGAGAGAGGTCAAGACTGATAGTCCAAGGAGAGGTGGAAAGCAGCTCAGAAGGTAGTCGGATTCGTTATTATACACGTCACCGTGCAGCTGTCTCCTGCTGTCTTTGTACGTCTGTGTATGAAAGGAGCTTGTCTGCATTTGTGTGTGCATGTTAATGTGTGTGTTTTCACAGGGTTAGAGTGTGAATCTGAGTGTTTTTGGCTCCTTCGTTGTCGTAGTCGCTGCCAGTCAACACTTCAGAATAAAGTAGTGGCAGATGGGCAAAGAAGGAATAGAAATCTGGGGCCAGAGGGGCCCACCAGGCGCTGGACCGGGCCCAGGAGGGGCAACAAGTTTGGTAGCAGCATTAAAGGAGAATTACACTTCCACCATGGCTTATACATTTTGGTTATCTTGCTTTTGATAATATTAACATTGGAGGCCCCGACAACATGGGATGGTGCTACTTGCATGGATGTACATTATTAGCAACAATTATTTAAGACATTAAAAAAGTCAATGGTCAAATCACATCCATCGCAGTTTACAAATCTTGTCCAATTTGAATTGCAGAAACATTTGGTTTTTGGTTGTTTTCAAAAATGTGACTAAACTGTTTGCTTGTTTACAACATGTCAGATTGTCTGACTGCTTGTTTCTTTCCCCAAAATTCTTCTCATTACTTTACAGCATTCAACTTACTGAGTACAGCAACATAAATGATGGCTACAACACCAAGATTGTAATTATCCAGAATTTCAGTTGACGGATTGATCGTTGTTCAAAACTCTTTGGTATAGAACTTTGATTAAATGTATACTATTAGCTTTTTAAACCTGTTTAAACAATGATTGCATGATTGAAGAAGGAAGTGGGAATGTTCTTTGCAGTGTCCTTGTAGCCAAACATTATTGAAAGGAAGCAGGAAGTGTAGGTCATGTCTCACTGTTTGTTACCATGGGCAACATCCACTCAAGGCACCGATCAGAAACAAGCTCATTCTCATGCCGCCTGAGAACTCTTGCAAGGTTTCGCCTGCCAAGAGTAAACACCCCCAACTGAAGCAAACCTCTCTCTCCCTCTCCCTCTCTGCAGCTCTCTGTGGGTGTGTGTGGGATGTTGTGTCAGGGCTAAAGCCCATCCCTCTCCCATGAGCCTGTGTGCCCACACACACCTGGCGCCTTCACGCACCCACCCGGCGCCCACACACCGACAGCCGGCACCGACGCTGTGAACTGGACCCTCGGAGCCCAGCGGAGCCAAGCGGAGCGGAGTCTAGCCAGTTGGAGCCTGAGGATGTCAACAGAGACAGAGCTCCAGCCAGCGGTCAGGCCCAGCAGCGTCAGACGGGACTCCAGAAGGAAAGGTAGGAACATCCTTGGAACACTTTGAGGCATTGATACTCTTGAGGTGATATGAATTCATATGTTTTCCCAAAGTTAAAGGCATCCCTTATCATCTACTACTTTACTTTCTTTGAGATAACGTAATTTGTCTGAAGAAAACATTATTGCGAGTATATTAGAAAAACTTCAGAATCAGAATTCCTTTATTTATCCCACAACAGGGAATTGTACTTTATTACAACAGCAGAAGTTTAGTGCAGATAAAGTAAAGAGGATAGACTTACATATTACAACAACACCATTTTTTTAAAAATGTAAAAAAACAAAAACAAATAGCAGATAAGTACACCATGGTAAAAAAAAGTTGCAGTATACTGTGTTAAGAAAATAAGTATACCATAAAGACCTAACTGGTACTGTTTGCCGATTCTAAATACATTGAAAGAAAAAATAAAGCGTGAATTGCACAAGGCTGCACATGCGTGTATATTGCACAAAGTTTTATATTTGCACATCAGGGGTATTACAGTCTATGTGTGTGTGGTGGTCTACCAGGGGATGTGGTGGTTATACATAAGTACTTTTTAAACCTGTACCCTAATTGCTGGTTAAAAAACACGCATATACAAACACATACCGTTATTGGCTGCTCTTCCTCTTTAATAATGATTGATTTGGGTTGGACAACATAATGCAGCCCGGCTGTTGTTCATAGCTAATTAACAGGTGGGGGGGTATCTCGGTACAGTAGAGGTTGCTACCAAACAGGTGCAGGAATGTTGTGGTTGGTGTGAAGCAAACACATCCAAGTGTGTAAAGCTCCAGAGGCAGGTAGCTAGCAGGTGTATGAGAGCAGGCCTGGGTGGTCTCGGAGCAGAGGTGATGCCAGGGGCCGGGCTGGCAGCCATCACCCAGCTGGGGGGGGGGGGGGGGGGGGGGGCGACTGCCAGAGCAACGCCTAGCAATCTCTGAATAAGCATCTGATTGATGTAGCAAAAACTCTGGACACCGTTGGGAGCGGCACTTAATGGATGCACAGAAACACACACACACACACACACACACACACACACACACACTATCACCTGCAGCAGATGCCTCATAGCACTGGGTGCTCCTCAGCCCCTGCAAACAAGCGTAGGTTCCCCCATACACAGTGTGTGAGGGAAGGCTGAATGCCTCTCATGTCCTATTTAGAAACACCATTGTTCTGCTGCAATAGAGATCATGTTCATCATTCAGACTACTCTCCATATGTGGGGAGATGCAGACACACACACACACACACACACACACACACACACACACACACACACACACACACACACACACACACACACACACACACACACACACACTCACTCACTAGGACTGGGATTGAAGCCCAGAAGAGCATATGAGAGGAAAGATGAATGGATTGCCTTCAGCATTTAGACTTGAGGGTTTTTCAGCTTCTCCTCTCTGCCCTCTCCCCTGTCTGTTTCTTTTGATTTGCCACACACACACACACACACACACACACACACACACACACACACACACACACACACACACACACACACACACACACACACACAACCTGTCTGATTCTGTATCTTTTGTTTTTTAAATGGGATGTAGAATGTACGTGCTACACCTCTGTTTTGATCTGGGTCATTGTTCCGAACACACACACACACACACACAGACACACACACACACACTCACTCAGCAGGGTGATGAAAGTCAAATGCAATCATATACCACACACAGGCAACAATCGTGCACTGGGAATAGGAAACCTTGATAATGTTTTTGTTATTGTGCTTCATGTGTTCGACCTGAAATCCTCGTGTACATACAGAACACACACATGTTTCTGTTTCCGTGCAGCCCCTAGTTTTCATCTCTTGAGAGTGCCTGGATTTGAATGAGAATAGATCCTCTTAATAGCTGATTATCATTAGGGTGCAAATGGCAGCTCTGTTGCGAGAATCCCTGCAGGATGGTCCTTTTCTAATATCCTTACTTTCCCTCCTCATCCTGCTCCTAAATGACCTTGCCCTGAATGAGTGAGACACAGATCACAGGGAGAGAGAGTGAGAGAGACTAATGAGTCAATGCGAAGCAGAGCTGTTTAATCTCAGGCCTTTGTTTCGCGGTTCTGTGGTGAAGAATGGAATGAAAGGGACTATGGGACTGCTGCGTGTCACACATTAATCAAAGCTGGTGTGTGACTGGGACTCTTTGCCTGTGAGTGCACGTGTGTGTGTTTTTTTTGCACACACAATTGTGTTTCATTTGTGAGCTCAGGGGTCATTCTTCTAAGAGAAGGTTTTTATTAAATCACCATGACAAGATCGAGATAACCTTCAAACTTTAGCATTTACATGACCTGAGGTGAATAAATGCCGCTTTGTGCTTCCTCTGACAATAAATTAGTCTGGCGTTATTCTTGAAGTAGAATAGTCTTTATTAATCCTCAATAAATCCGGAAATCTGTCCACCTCTCTATCCCTCTCTAATTTTCTCTCTCCACCCACTCCTCCTTCCTCCCCCACCTCCTCTACTTATGTACCCTTGAAACCATATATATTTCAATATTAATGTAGCGGTTCGGCTGTAATTTAGACCACCGGTTAACTTCCTTATAGGTGTTAAACCCCTTTTATAGAAAAGTATATATATTTCACAATTCACAGGTATTTGTAAACTCTTGAGTTGTTCAGAAGTAATGGCTCGGGGCCTGACACCTATTACAAGATTGCAATTTGTGTGCCTGTCTGTGTATTGCAACCTTGAAGTTATGCTAAGAGATAAGGCTGCAGTATATGTTTGGAGTGGATGTTTGTTAATTAGTATAGCCATGAGTTTTTTGGAAGGAAACACATTTTGAGATTCTCCATGATCAATAAAACATTGAGTTGACAGTCTGCCAGTGACTTTTATGTGCATGTCAAATTAGAACAGCGAGCCAGTTTGACATTTGAGCCTAACAGCAGCAAACAGTTTTGTCTCCACTTAAAACGTTTACATCTCCGAGCCGACCTTGCTAATGAAGTACGATGACCGGCACGGGCGCATTACTCTGGGAGAATCTTTGAATCTTTGAAGACTACACCAAAGCTGTTAAAGCAGGGGTCACCAACCTTTTTTAGAGTGAGGGCTACTTTCAAAAAATAAAACAAGTCAGGGGCTACTTTTACTCCTCTTTTTTTTGTTTTTTGCAGTGTATATATTTAGCACATTTTAACATTATTATATGCTTACCTTTAACCCTGTGTGCTGTTTGGGTCTGTGGGACCCGTTTTCAGGGTTTACTGAAAGAAAATGTATGCAATTTCATTATTTTAACCTACTTTATTTGGGGGTGGACGGGCCTCACCCTCTCTAGGGGGGTCCAGGGGCATGCACCCCCGGGAAGATGTTTTTTTAAAATGTTGAAGTTAAAAGCATCAATCTGGAGCACTTTGAGCACAAAATGAATTTATGGATACAGCTCTCAACACTCAGATGAAAGGGAGCTGTATACTTTTCAATAATCCAAACATCTTTAGAATATGATCACAACCAATAACAAATAATTTAAAGTGGTTTATTCTTATCTTATGTTACCGATAGTTAGCATTCTTTCTTTTTATTTATGCATATTTTACTAATCACTCCCCTTTTTAAACTTTTTTGTTTTTTTTATTGTCCTATAGTACACATTGGAATGATTTCTTACTTTATCTTAAATAGATAAAGGTGTGCTCTCTCTCTCTCTCTCTCTCTCTCTCTCTCTCTCTCTCTCTCTCTCTCTCTCTCTCTCTCTCTCTCTCTGTCTCGCTCGCTCCGGCTTGCGTTAAAAATAAATACAAATAAACATATTTGTAAAGTGGGTGGACACAAACGGGATTTCGAAAAGAGCGGGGGACATGTCCCCCCCTGTCCCAGGTGGAAATTACGCCGTGTGTGTGCGTCGTGTGCAATAAATATATATGCAAGTTGCAGCACACACAGTAAAACTCTGCCCCTCATGTGTTGTATAGGCTGGCACGATAGGCTGTTCAATGGGGCTGATGTGTTGTGTAGATTCTGCCAGAAGGAAAATCAGCGGGGAGGTGCCACATTGCTTTTCTTCCCGACTGCAACGCTGGTCCCGCAAATCAAGCAAGAACGTGATTGGTCGATATTCATTGTGGGGGAGGAGTGGTGTTAGATAGATATAGAGTTGTAGTAAGTAGATAGAGTTCACTATGATTTAGGTTTCGTTTATGCATAGGGTAGATTCTTTTAATTACATTTCCTTTTTTGTTTTGTGTATTTTATACATTTTGGATTTGCTTGGCGAGCTATTTTTAGAACATGCCCCTGCGGGCGACTCACGTTGCCCCTGCGGGCGACTCACGTTGCCCCTGCGGGCGACTCACGTTGCCCCTGCGGGCGACTAAGTGCCCGCGGGCACCGTGTTGGCTACCCCTGTGTTTAAGCATGCTTAATGAACTTGTGCTCTGCTTTTGCTTAACACTCTAGAGGATCTCTAGTCAAAACTGGGTATGGTGTTGGTCTCCTAACAACCTGAGACAGTGGAGTTTTATTTTTACAGTGCTTTAAAGGGGACCTACTATGCAAAATCCACTTGTTCATGTATTTTATACATCAACATGTGTCCCCTCTGCGTAAAGAGACTCTGAAAGTTTCAGGAAAAAAGATTTTCTCACTTTTTCTCCTGACCCATTTATATAAAAACCTGTCTGAGTCAACCTAGCCAAACACTAACACACATTATCACCTGAATCTCCTCCTACAGCACCATTGTGTTCTTTTTAACCAAATATCTCTCAGAGGGGCGTGGGGAGTGTTTCCTTATTTTCCTCTTAACAGACTCTCAATCAGCACTTTTGAAACAGGGCTGAAACAGAGGGGATTATGGGATGCTACACTGCATGATCTGTTTGGTATTTTGAGGCAAACACTTCAGAGACATGTATATATCTGAGATCTATAATATATTGATGAAAAACAGTATAATAGGGGACCTTTAATTGAGTTCTGTTGTATAACTTAGACACACTTAAATGTCTGCAGGATTTATTCACAGTTGATGCAGTATGTATGAAGTTCTTCTTTTTCCAGTGGCTCCATTTTGATAAAACGCAACAGCAAGCTTTAATAGATACAAATACTGCTCTCTATATTAACTGTTGATTTTGGCATATCTCTATGAAGCTGGCATTGTGCCCGTATTTTTGTAACAATATTTTTGGACATTATCAGGGTTATGGATACATTTTTCAAGCTAACCCAATGTTGGTACATTTTAACTCTCGTTGGTCTACGAAGAAAAGTAACTTGCAATCATTTGGTTGTAAGCGACTCCTAAAAAGCTTCTTGTAAACAACACTGACTGTATTTTTGTGACTGACTGCTCATTCTGGCCAATAGACAAAACTTTATTTTCTATTTGTGGTGTTGTGTTAATAACATCATTACATTTAAGTAAAACATTTTTCTTCGGCGTATCTGTCTTTCGTGATTTGGCACCAATTATGATTACAAGTAATAATAACTTCCGCTGCTGTCACCACTCACAGTCAACAGTCATCGCAACTGAAAAATCACGACGCTCCCACAATGGGATTTGGCTGAGGATGTGTGAGTGTGTTTCTACTGTAGCTGGCAGCCAACTGCATGAAAAGAGTGGTTAAGAGTTATAGCTGTGCAGCTGTTAGCCTTTGTGCATGTATGTGTGTGTGGGGATATGTGTTTGCTCGTCTCTGGTGTGCGATTAGCAAACACATTATCTTCTTTGTGTGGATATTATGCACACATCCAGTCTATCTGGCACAATCACCGAAGCTATTTACTCTCATATCTTTCCCTGGGGAATCTTAGAGCACAAACAACGGTATTTTGAGTGTGTGAGTGGCGTGCATGTGTGTGTCTTCTATGAGAGGTAATCAGATCTGTTCCCTCTAATCAGACAGAGATGTAATTGAATTGGCTGTCTGCTGTTGTGGTTGTCAGTGGAGGCCAATAGTGGATAGGCGGGGATAGAAGACAACAACGACACTTTATGGCAGATAGTGGCACACACTTTCCAAACATGGCTTTTCCAGCACTACAACTACATTTAGAGATAACTGCCTCCACTCTGTCCTCTCCTCCTATATTCTGCCCTTCTCTCCCATCAGTTTATTTCTGGAAAACTAGTGATCTGTCCATCCCGCTACTCTTTCACAAGTCTTTGCTCTCACCGTACGCATCTATTTATCCACCCTCTTTTTTCAGCACTTTAATCATTTTCTTGGGAAGGTAAGGGTGGTGAGACGACGTGTTCAATGTATTTCCCAGGAAGGGAAATCATTCCCCTCAGAAAACCTGCATCATTTTTCTGTGCTGCTGATGCTCCAATGACACACTCTTCTGCCCCTGTTCCAGCTTTTAAACATAAACACACCGAATAGGCATTAAAAAAATATATAAATATATCAGTGAAAGCCTTTTATTTGGTGTGTGTGTGTGTGTGTGTGTGTGTGTGTGTGTGTGTGTGTTTGTGTGTGTGGTGTGTGTGTGTGTGTGTGTGTGTGTGTGTGTGTGTGTGTGTGTGTGTGTGTGTGTGATCCTCTCAGTATGTTCAGCTTAGTCCTCTCCTGCACACTAGTTGGTGTGGCCGCAGCATCACTAACTACAGTCTCCATAGCAACAGTTTGCTCCCTGCTCATAATTTGCACAAAAGAAAATGTCCCAATGTCACACACAGGCTCTAATACAGGCGGATACTCTCACCCTGCTGTGTGGCTGAAGGACTGTGTGGAAAGGACCTTTCTCATCCATAAGATGTGGACAGGATGATGTTTCTATTTCAGTTTTCTGACAACACACAAGCAAAGCACCCTGTCAGAGCGTATCAAAGCACATCAGTACTAAGAGTTATAGCAAGTTGTGTATTGTTAAATAATATTGCATAACACCATTTATTTAATTTATGGAGGTGTTATTATTAATTGTTATTTAACTTCCATGTAGTGCCCTTTATCACAGTGGGGCTCAAGACTAACTGAGTTTTGGACACAGTAAACTCACATACTATATTTCAGAGGTGGGACCAAGTCATTGTTTTGCAAGTCCGAGTCAAGTCTCAAGTCTTTGCGCTCAAGTCCAAGTCAAGTCTCAAGTCAGGATGGGCAAGTTCAAGTCAAGTCCAAGTCCTAAACTTTGACAAAACAAGTCTTAAACAAGTCATTATGTGCTTTTCATCAAATGTAATGACATCGATCAACAGAATCATACTTAATTATCAAACTGCTCTTTATTAGTCACATTAATAATTTAATAATCAATTTTCTCTCTGCTGGTAAAGTAACGTGTGTTTTTCTAATTTAAGAGGGATCAGTAAGGTAAGGCTACCGTGACGGTTTGATTCAGAAGGAGTTTAATGTATAAGATCCCTGATGTTGAGGTAACCAGAATGTTTATTTCCACTGTGTACAACATGTTATGAGGGACCCACAATCTAGCTTTATGCAAGGGATAATATGCAGCGAAGCGGTCTCTATGGGAAAAGAACACCTGCATCTTGATCCCTCTGCAGGTGGTACTTTAACTATGTTTTGATGCTAATACTTTTCTATTTTTACTTGTAACATTTTGAATGCAGGACTTTTTATTGTACAGGGTTCCTGCAGGTTTCGCCAACTCAAATTTAAGACTTTTTAACACATTTTTAAGACCACTTTGAATAGAATTTAAGACCTATTTCACGGCAATAAAGTATGAAGGAAAATTGATATGAAAGAAGAAATACGTCCCATAATCACTTACAAAGTAAATGTATTCATGTTCAACATAAGAACAGTGACTGAACATAACAGCATAACAGTACAGAACTGTTGCGTTTAGACAGAGATAGAGAGAGAGAGAGAGAGAGAGAGAGAGAGAGAGAGAGAGAGAGAGATAGAGAGAGAGAGAGAGAAGAGAGAGAGGATATAT